>NW_016827958.1:0-16450 GCF_001698545.2 Rhinopithecus bieti
TGTTAGATCGCAGACTGCTGTGCTAGCAATAAGGGAGGCTCCGTGGCCGTGGGACCCTCCCGGCCAGTTGTGGGTATAATCTCCTGGTGTGCTCGTTTGCTTAAAGCGGAGTATTGGGGTGGAAATTATCCTATTTTCCAGGTGTTGTGTGTCTCAGTTCCCCTGGCTAGGAAAAGGGATTCCCTTCCCCCTTGCGCTTCCCAGGTGAGGCAATGCCTAGCCCTGCTTCAGCTCTCGCTGGTCGGGCTGCAGCAGCTGACCAGCACCGATTGTCCGGCACTCCCTAGTGAGATGACCCCAGTACCTCAGTTGAAAATGCAGAAATCACCGGTCTTCTGTATCGCTCGCACTGGGAGTTGGAGACTGGAGCTGTTCCTATTCAGCCATCTTGCTTTACCCCCATCTACAATGTTTTAAAAAGTGAATCCCACACACATTGTATTAAGTTCCATCTCCTACCACATACTTTACCATGAGAATTTCCCACATCTAACGAACTATGCACATTACTCATTTCTTTAATGTCTTGTCAGTTTTTCACAATATAATGCAATCTCTGTCAAGGCAGGGATGCTAGCCTTTCTAAATCACCACTGTACCTCAAATATTCTATAAACTATCTAGTTTACTGTTAATGATAAAAAATTCTAAGTTAATGAAACAGTATTTTAAGTGTTTATTTCAGAATTATTTCCCTGTGTTTATCTCCCCCAAACAAACAATGTATTCTTTAACTTTAGGCAATGTGTTGTATGTATATTGTTGCTTGGCACAAAATATATTTTGGGTGATGTGGCAGGCAGAGTAATACCACTCCACAAAAATGAATGAATAAATAAAAAAAAACCCAGAAACTATGTCCACATCCCAATCCCTGGAACATATGGATATGTAACTTTACATTCCTGAAGGTGTTTTGCAAATGGAATTTAAAGATTTTGAGGTGGATGGGTTATCATGGAATTATTGAGGCAAATCCAGTTTTTTTGTTTTGTTTTGTTTTGTTTTGTTTCTTTATTTTGGGACAGAGTCTTGGTCTGTCACTCATGCTGTAGTGCAGTGGCACAATTTCAGCTTACTGCAACCTCCATCTCCCAGGCTCAAGTGCTTCTCCTGCCTCAGTCTCTGAAGAAGGTGGGATTATGGGCACATACCACCATACCTGGGTAATTTTTGTATTTTTAGTAGAGACAGGGTTTCATCATGTTGGCCAGGCTGGTCATGATCTCCGACCTTAAGTGATCCACTGGTGTCAACCTCCCAAAGTGTTGGGAGGGATCACAGGCATAAGCCACCACACCCAGAGGTTCCCAGTTTAATCACAAGAGTCCTTAAAAGTAGAAAAGGGAGGCAGCAAACAGTGTTCTGAGAGATGGTATTACAAGAAGAACTCCATGTCACTGTATTAGTCTCTTCTCACAGTGGTAATAAATACATACCTGAGAATGGGTAATTTATAATTTAAAGAGGTTTAATGAGTCCCTCATGACCTCAGAAAACTTAACAATCATCGTGGAAGGGGAAGCAAACATGTCCTTCTTCACATGGTGGCAGTGAGAAGTATTGAGCAAAAGAGGGAAAAGCTCCTTATAAAACCATCAAATCTCATCAAAACTCACTACCATAAGAACAGGTGTGTAGGGATAATCCCCTATTATTCATTTACCTCCCACAAGTTTCTTCCCATAACATGGGAGGATTATGTGAACTATAATTCAAGATGAGTTATATGGTGAAAACATATGAGTCCATGTCCTGATTTTGAGAAAAGGAGGCTAAGTCCAAGGACCAGAGAGAAACTGGCCTCTGTAGAAAAAAAAAACAGGGAATCAACTGACTTCCACAGACTCCAGAAGAAAACACAGCCCTACTGCATCTAGATTTTAGTCTAAGGAGACCCATGTGGGACTTGGAACTGCAAGAAATGGAAAATAATACATTTATGTCATTTTAAGCTACCCTATTTGGAGTAATTTGTTACAGCACTCATAGGAAATTAATAGAGATGGCATTTTTTTTTTTTTTTAAAGACAGGGTTTTGTTCTGTTGCTTAGGGTCTTGTTCTGTTGAGTATAGTGGTGTAATCACAGTTCACTGCAACTTCAAACTCTTAAGCACAAGTGATCCTTTCACCTCAGCTTCCCAAGTAGCTGAGACTGCAGATGCTTGCCACCATACGTGGCTAATTTATTTTTATGTTTGTAGAGATTGAGTCTCTACAAAATTTGGGAGGCACTCACCTTAGCCTCCCCACGTGCTGAGAATACACAAATGAGCCACTGTGTACAACTTTATAAATGGTGATTCTATTGTGGCTAATAGTAGGTTTTTTCTAGTTTTACATTTTACTAAAAGATGTGTAAACACACTCAAAAATATCACGAACATGCCTTTTTTGACACGTGAAATTGGCTAAAATCTCAAATGTCTTACTGCAGTCAAAATCTGAGAAATTATTTTCCACTTAACTTCTGAGGGACACATCAATAAAAAATAAAGACTGTTGACTGTCAATGAACACATGCTCTTGAAAACCCTGTGAAGCATCTCACGTGAGTGTGTTTGTCCCAAGAAGAATGAGGAAACATTGGACACTCTGAGGAAAGTCTAGACCAGCAATTCTAGATTTACTTTGGTTTGTTCTTTGGTTTTATGATTTTTATCAAAATTTGTTACTTCAGATGCAGGTGAATTAAGAGAGTTCAATTTTCCCTGGGGACTGGAACAAAGTTGGAAATGTGGATAAGCTGTAGAGGGAGGCTTGTCTTATTATAAACCATATTAATGCACAACCCTCCACACAGTATTATAACATGGAAAAAATAACAAGACCCAGAATGAAGGCAAGTAGAATTTTTTAATTTTTATTTTAATTTTTTTGAGATAGAGTCTTACTCTGTTGCCCAAACTGGAGTGCAGAGATGCAGTCTTGGCTCACTACAATTTCTGCATCCTATGTTGACGTGATTCTCCAGCCTCAGAATCCTGAATAGCTGGTACTACTAGCATGTGCCACCATGCCTGGCTAATTTTTTTATTTTTAGTGGAGGCAGGGTTTTACCATGTTGGCCAGGGTGGCTCGAACTCCTGGCTGTAAATGATATGCCTGCCTTAGCTTCCCAAAGTGCTGGGATTACAGGTGTGAGACACGATGCCCAGCCAAGACAAGTAGAACTTAAGCCAATTTTGCTCATCCAGCTTTCATAATTACAAAATCTCATTATGTTCTTGTGTTATATTCCATGATGCCTCCAGAGAAACAGAAGTAACAGAATATATAGAGATATATCAGAGGAGATTTACCATGGAAATTGGCTGACATGATTATGATGGCCAAGAAGTCCCACAATCTACGATTTGTGAGCTGGAAGGAAGCCAGTGATGTTGTTTAGCCCAAGTCTGGAGGCCTGCAAACCAAGTGCTCACATGACTGTGGTCAGGAGAGGATGAATGTCCTAGCTCAAGAAAAGAAAGCAAATTAACTATTTCTCCACCTTTTTCTTCGATGCTGTGCCACAATGAATTAATTCATACCCACCCACATTGGTGACACTGGATCCTCTCTACTCAGTCTACAGATTCCAATACTAATTTATTCCTGAAATGAACTCATGGAAACACTGAAATAATGTCTCTCCAGCTACCTGGGTCTCCCTTTGCCCGGTCATATTGACATACAAAATTAACCATTACAACTTCCCTTAGGCAACTTCAGATTTTCATTGGAACTGTCAATGCCTTCTTTGTAGGAGTAGAGGTCCTAGAAAATTAGCATTTAGTGAAATAAGATGAACTTGTTTGAAAGTCTATAAATGTCAAGAAATTGAAGGATAATGAAAAAGTATTATGAAGTCAAGTTAAAATGTTCACATTAAGTGATAAAGATGGTATATCTTTTTCTAATCCTTTATTTGGATAAACATTTGTCAGTCTTGGCACCAGTGACATTTGCAATTTGATACATCTTTGTGGTGGGGGCTGTATTATGTATTGCAAGATGTTTTGCAGCATCCCTAGACTCAACCTACCAAATGCCAGAAGCACCTAATTTTGCCTATCATGACACCCAAAAATGTCTGGGTGACAGATTTTACACCAGCTGAGATGTGCTGTGTTATATTAAAACGAGGACATTTGTGGTCATTTGCTCAAATTACTAGAGACGTTGAATGTGATTCTCTATTTTAACTATGTCTTTTACAACATCAAGTTTCAGGAATGTTTATGTATCAAATGAAGTGTGAAACATTTTTACCTGTTTTAGGAGGATCATGGCTTCTTCTTTTATGTGACACTAACTTGCAGCCATTCTGACATAGGAGAGCCACTCAAGCATTTTCAAACATAGAAGACTTTGAAGGGGGAAATGTTCACAAGTATATTTGACCAAAAATAGAGAAAGGAAGGAATAACGAAAGAGAGAAGCAGAAACATAGAAGAAGAAAGAGAAAGAAGGAGAGACAGGCAGAAAAAAAACAGAGATAGATTTGTTAAATAAATTGAGTTTTTACTTTCTGTTCAATTTGAAGTAGATATTATTGTTCTGTCTCTGGTGGTAGTTGTTAAAACCACTGCAAATGCAACCTTGATGAGGTGGGGAGAAGCAACTGCTGGCAAAACAAACAAACAAAAACACAAACCAAAAAAAAAAGAAAAGAAAAGAAAAGAAAAGAAAAGAAAAGTCTTAGTAATTTTCTGGCTTTTTTATTTAACTTCCACAAACATTTTTTTGAATACTTAGATTGAGCTGTTCTATTGCTATGATATTTATAATTTTTTAATGGTATAAATACTAAACTTAACTTGGAGGAAAATGCAGTAGTGATGAGTACAAAAACATTTATAGGTAGGAGAAACTGGTCTTAAAATATCAGCTAGGTAAAACTGGAAAAGACATGTAATTTTCATAGAAATATGTATTGCTAACTTAAAGTAGGCTGAGAATCAATGAATTAATCTTATTTTTTTACAATTTGAAATGATGGGTTAGCTTTCAAAAAAGTAAAATGCAAAAATATAAATCAAAATATATTTGGAATTATTCTGACTTGTTTATTCTGGAATCTAAAAATGATACATTAATTTTCTCATCTTATTGTTAAATAAATAATTTATAGCGTCTTTTTAACTTGCTGGATAACAACATGTAGATGAATAAAAAACAATTTTTAAATTTTATTTACTGATGCTGAAATGATTGAAATAACATGATTAGTATTTCAATGTTTAGTTTGTTTTATGAGGTAATAGGCATTGACTGGGCATTTTGTATCCCACAGTTTTATAAACATTTTTCACCTTCACATAACTTATTTATTATTATGATTTTTTTTTTTTTTTTTTTTTTTTTNGTCTATACATGCAAGAATTGTGAAGATGGTCAGTATTTTTTCTCTGTAAAAAATTAAAAATTAAAACATCAAACACTGATATAAGTTTTCCAGTAAAGTTATTTTTTGTGTGTCATTAGCACCTACAATCAGCTGACATTAAGTCAAGCAAATTATCCCTGGGTAATGTGAATGGGCCTTATCTCATCAGTGAAAATAACTTAAAAGGAAACACTAACGTTTCCCTGATAATGGAGAAAGAGAATGGAGAAATTATGGTTCAAGACCATAGTAACAACTCCAGACTAAGAGCTGCCAGCCTACCCTGCATATTTGTAACTTGCCAGCCACAGAAGTCATATCATGCACTCCATGAAATTTTATAAGATATATAAATGACAAATAGATCAATGAATGGATGGATGGATGGATGGATGGATTGATGGATGCATACACATATATGATAGATGTTAGATGACAGAGAAGATAGATAGATAGATAGATAGATAGATAGATAGATAGATAGATAGATAGATGATAGATAGATAGATAGATACACATATGTGATAGATGACAGATGTTAGATAGATAGATAATAGATACATAGATAAATGATAGATACATAGATACACAGATCAGTGGATGGATGGATAGATGACATAGATATATGATTGATACCTACACACATATATATATACACATACATGGATAAATGATAAAGAGACACGATAGATAGATAGATAGATAGATAGATAGATAGATAGATAGATATGTACATACATACAAACATATGTACATATATGAATGGATGATACATACATAGATGTATGACAGAATGGATGGATAGATAGATAGATAGATAGATAGATAGATAGATAGATAGATAAAAAGATGAGTTAGATGGATGAATGATAGATACATAATAGATACTTGTGATCAACACAGAGATAAAACAGTGGTAAGATATATGGACAAACACATTCCAGGTAAACACATGATAGATATCAAGAAATAACTAATAGATTACATAGGTACATAGATAGATGAAATGTGTAGATATAGATAGATCGACTGATTTGTAATCATTTATAGTTAGATATAGATAAATTTACAATGACAGATACAAAGATACATAGAAAAATAGAAAAGCAGGTAGATAAATGGGTTATAAATAGATTATAGTTAACAGATATAGATAGACTGATAGTAAATGATGATGAAAGTTACAAAGTTAGAAAAGGAGACACATGGACAAATATACTAGAGCAGGATAGATGAGAGATAGATGATAGATAGATAGATAGATAGATAGATAGATAGATAGATAGATAGATAGATATGGAGAGATAGATACAGATAGATGGCATATCCATAGATAAATCCTACTGGTTCTGTTTCTCTTGAGAACCCTGTTCTTTTCAGTGATACAGAACAATCTGCACTACTTATTCTAAACAAAGCACAGCTGCTACTATAGAAACTTCTGATGGTGCCACACCTAGTGGAAAACAAATGAAAACTTAAAACAACCCAATGCAAGCAGATCCTCCAGGAGTTAGCCCACTAGAGGAAGACATTGAGGGCAAGTAGCCAGGGCAGCAGTAGTGTCACTGTGTAGAAAACCTACTGCAAATATTAGTGCTAGAGGCATTGTACATGTGTTCTTTCTCATTTTGTGTTTTATGTTTGTGCCTGTGTGAGTATCTTGCCATATGTATTTTACAGATAGCTTGTTGTACTCAGTTCTCAACTTACTACTTCAGTTACAACCCATTATAATGGGGTTCAGAAAAGAGAAGGAAGATTCATCCTATGATGGATGCAAAGCATTGCACCCTTTATAAGGAAAAGGAAAACACATTTTGTTTCCTCTTACACAGTTCACAAACTGCTCTCTCTTCTCTCCATTTGGGCTTTTCTGTACTGTGGAGGCTAGAATGCTAGTCATTACATCCACCTGCATGCATCTTTTCCAGATGGGTGCTAGATGAAATACAAATCTCTTATTTCACTCCTGCTGAGACCAGCTTGGTCGTGGAGACCCTAACCCAGTGGCACTAGAGGAATTAAAGACATACACAGAAGTATACCGTGTGGAGGCTGGGTGTGGTGATTCACACCTATAATCCCAGCACTTTGGGAGGTGAGGCAGGTGGATTACAAGGTCAGGAGATCAAGACCATCTGGCTAACATGGTGAAACCCCGTATCTACTAAAAATACAAAAAATTAGTAGAGCGTGTGGTGGGCACTTGTAGTCCCAGCTACTCAGGAGGCTGAGGCAGAAGAATGGAATGAACAGGGAAGGTAGAGATTGCAGTGAGCTAAGCTCCTGCCACTGCATTCCAGCCTGGGCAACAGAGCAAGACTCCATCTCAGAGAAAAACAAAAAGAAAAGAAATACACTATGTAGAGTGGGAAATCAGGGGTCTCGCAGCCTTCAGAGCTGAAAGCCCTAAGCAGAGATGTTCCTACATATTTATTTACAGCACACCAAATACTGAGATCAGAAAGCATGTGTAACTGTGTCATGGAGTTATTACATCCAGGCAATATTACTAGCCAAGATTAATAAATACGTCCAATAAGTTTACTTGTTCTCTGTGTCAGTCCTTGTGAAGGAATACTCATGGCAATGGTGATCATCGCTATCATAACTATCATTAAATTACTCATTGTGACTGGTTGTCTTGTTTTCCTCAGGTTTTCTTCCACCATCTGTGACAGCTTCTTGAGCTGTCTCCAGGTGGGTGACTATGTTCGACAGGTGTTGCTTGTGACAGTTGAGGTCCTCCTTAGTATCAGTCTCAACATGGCTGCAAATGGGGCATCCTCAGGATCCTCCTGGAATCTCTTCCTCAGCATCTGACTCATGATAAAGTTTCAGGTGTCTTGATGGTATCCAAATCGGCTGTTGATTCAATCCTGGAGAGATACAAGCATAACCTCTACCTCAAGTTATTATTTTACCTATTTTTCAACATTTTCTTATTGGATCTCTCCACCAGACCAGTTGTTCTGCTTCTGTCTTTGCACCTGATTTATATAGAAGCTGTTCAGCTGCTAATCATATATGGCCTTTAGGCAGGCTCAAAAAATTTGAAGTTAATAATGCTAGATTCAATTATATATGGGCTGTCTGGTAATCTGTTTCCCTCTTTCTGATTTTGCAACTGCTGTTTCAGGGAGAGATTCATTCTTTTCATCACTATGTCTTGTCCTTCAGAATTATATAGGATACCAGTAACGTGTTTAATATTCCACATAGAGAAAAATGTAGCTTCAGGGACTTTATCAACTCCAACTATGTTACATTGAGTGGATTGAATTGGTCACATAGAAAGCCAGTACTGTAGAGAAATGATTTAAAATGTCCACTCCTGTATCTACCAAACTTTTACATTTCTTTCCCTGAATAGGTATTTTGCAGGTAGGATGTGTATTGGTAATTTGATTCACCCAATAAGCTGCTTTGCCTTGTTTATTTGTGCTTTCAAGTCTTCCTGTTTGTTTAATTTCACTTTTCCCCATTCCCATATATGGCACAATAGGGAACTGTGCTGTATGCTCTCCTGGCTCTCCTGGCTCTCCTGGCTCTCCTTTCCAGGGAACAGAAGTAGATATAACAATTTGAATTTCCCCAATGAAATCCGAATCAATGAATCCTGTTTGTACTTGTAATTTTAAATTTACTTGTAATTTTAAATTTAAACTATACCTTCCTAGAAGTAATCCTATTTTCCCCTCTGGCGTGGGTCCACAGACTCCTATTGGAATTTTTTGTAGGGGATCCCCAGGCAGAAGGCCCACAGTTTTTGTGTAGCATAAATCTACTGCAGAACCACCAGCTGTGGCAGGGGACAGACATTGTACAAGAGTGAGGGAATGGTCTGAGCCAGAAATGCCCAGTTTGGAATGGGGCCCAGGACAGGCCCCTCGTGGTATTACCGATCACAAAATTGGGTTCACATTTTTCTCAAACTTAGAGTGACACTGAGTAACCCAATGTTTTCCTTTTTTGAATGTTGGACATATGTCAGGCTCAGTAGTTTTCTTTTTTCCCCTATCTGGCAGACTGACTTGCTGATTTTTTCTACATTCTTTTTTAGTATAACCAGGTTTCCCACAGTTAAAACAAGCTCTAGGAAATGGAGTACTTGTTTTATCCACTCTCAGTCCTGCCATTGCCTGGGATAGCAGAGAAGTCTTATGCAGATTATGTCCAATACCACCACAGACCTTGACATAATCAACTAAAGGTGCTTTCCCTCTGATAGGTCACAGAGCAGCCTGGCAATCAGGATTAGCAGTGTCAAAAGCTAATAACTGCAATGCTATATTCTGAGAAGTCAAATCTGTAGTCACATTTTTAAGAGACTCTTGTAACCAAACTATAAAATCTGCATATGGTTCTTTCAGTACCTGTTTTACAGCACTACAGGAAGGGTATTGTTCTCTACCTTAAGTGATTTTTTCCCAAGGTCTAATGCACAATCCTGTAATCTGTTCTATGACATCATTCTGCATGACCACTTGTGCGCTAACGAGCCCAGTCACTGACCCCCAAAAGTCAGTCTGCAGTTACATTAATGTGAGGTTGGGCCTGGGAATTGTGAGCAGCCTGAATGGAAGCTTCATCTACTCACTGAGTTTTAAATTGTAAGAACTGAGCAGCAGTTAGACAAGCTCAGGTGAGAGTATCCCAATCAGTAGGAATCACCTGACTGGAGACAGCAACATTCTTTAACAGTCCCATTACAAAAAGAGAACCTGGTCCATATTGATTAATAGCTTGTTTAAATTCTGAGTAATTTAAAAGGAAAAGGCTCAAACATAGCTATAATATGTTCCTGTTGATCTAGGGGTCGTATTCTAACAGGGAACTGCCAAGCCTCTAAATTACCTTCTCATCCAGCCTGCTGAATTCCTGCTGGAGTAGAACTGAGAGTGGTCTCTTAAGGCACTGCTCAAACAGTAACTGTAACAATAAAGTTTTACCCAGTGTCTTCCATAAAATAAAGATCTGGAGGGTCAAGCCCCTTTTTTCTTCAAAATAATAAGGGGTTGCAGAAGGGTAGGGATGAACCTCTTCCTCCTCTGCTACTTTAGCTTTAGCTGGCAAACAAACCTGCTCTGTTACTTCATTATACTCTCCTTCCTCCTCATCATTAGTGTGAAAAGGTTTCAAGGTGGAATGAATCAGAACCCACATTTTTTCCATTGTTGCCATGATGCTTCTGAGCTCCCCTTGTTACTCACCACAGGAACTGCTTTAAGAGTACTCAGGTGTCCTCCAGGTTAGTCCCACATTCTCCAACCATTGCTTTGGTGTCCCTTCAACCTGGGTTTCAGCCTCACATTGGGCGCCTCTTACTGAGACCAGCTTGGTCATAGAGGCCCTAACCCACTGGCACTAGAGGAATTAAAGAAACACACACAGAAATATAGGGTGTGAAATGAGGAACCAGAGGTCTCATAGTCTTCAGAGCTGAGGGCCCTAACAGATATTTACCCACATATTTATTGACAGCATGTCAGTCATAAGATTTACTAAATGTATTACTTATGAGAAATAAAGGGATGGGCCAAAATAAAGGGATGGACTCTGACTGGTTATCTGCATCATGAACATGTCCTTAAGGCACAGATCGCTCAAGCTATTGTTTGTGGCTTAGGAATGCGTTTAACTGGTTTTCCACCCTGGGTGGGCTGGATATTCCTTGCCGTCATCCTGGTGAACTCACAACCTTTAGCGTGGGCATCATGGCCACCATGAACACGTCACAGTGCTGCAGAGATTTTGCTTATGGCCAGTTTTGGGGCTAGTTTATGGCCAGATTTGGGGGCCTGTTCCCAACAGGCTCCTTTAAGACTTGGAGTATGAAATATGAGCTACACTCTCTCCAAGCATTTTGTGTGTATTTTGGCCCTTATACGACTTCCAAGTAGTTGGATCTGCCACTATGAGTGTTGGGGTCCAGTCCCCACTTCAGTGGCTAACGGTCGGCAGCTAAGAAAAAGCAACCACACTTGCTGATCACCTATCCCCAAACCAAAATTTCAGAGGTTTTAGTCATGACTTCCTGACCCCTTCTTCCTCTAGAATCTCTAAGAACTAAATTTCTTGCATTAAATTTTGTCCTGATGGCCAGATGCAGTGGCTCAGGCCTGTAATCCCAGGACTTTGGAAGGCTGAGGTGGGCAGATCACTTGAGGTCAGAAGTTGAATACTTGCCTGGCCAACATAGTGAAATGTTGTCTCTACTAAAAATAAAAAAAATTATCCAGGCATGGTGATGCATGCCTATAATCCCAGCTACTTGGAAGTCTGAGGCAGAAGAATCACTTGAACTGGGAGACAGGAGGTACCAGTGAGCTGAGATTGTGCCACTGCACTCCAGCCTGGGTGACAAAAGTGAAACTGAGTAATAAATGAATAACTAACTAACTAAATAAGTAAATAAATAAATAAATAAATAATGTGTGCTGCTTAAAACATCTAAAAGTGGTTTCTATTTCCTCCACTAAATTTTAGACGTTGCAACTTGTGATTTCCTTGGCAATATTTCATCTCTAGTGTTTTCTTTAAACATATATACACAACAATATTTAATTTAAATTGTCAAACTCTTATGAGTTACATTTTATTTGATGTTGGCTACACAGTGCAGATTCAGCACAATGGAGGAATGTTTGGCCTTTGCAAAGTTAGTTTGACAGAGTATTCCTGTAAAGTGAGCTCTATATCCTCAATTAGAAAAGAATCACTTTTCAGGACTCTGATAGAAAAAAAAAAAAAAAAATCTGCCTCCCTTAGGAAACTTCTGTTCTAATATTAAGAGTGTATTTTATGGTATTAATCTGTTATTTTGAAACTATTTTTTGACATTGGGTGCAGTGGCTCATGCCTGTAATCTCAGCACTTTGGGAGGCTGAGGCAGAAGGATCAAGAGGTCTGATCCTCTAGACCTCAAGACATCTGGATTTCAAGACAAACCTGTCCAACATGGCAAAACACCATCTCTATTAAAAATACAAAAATTAGCTAAGCATGGTGGTGCATGTTTGTTGTCCCATCTACTTGGGAGGCTGAGGAAGGAGAATCTCTCAAATCTGGGAGGCAGCGGTCAGAGTAAGCCAAAATTGTGCCGTGCACTCCAGCCTGAGTGACAGAGTGAGTGAGATGCTGTCTCAAAAAAAACAAACAAACAAACAAACAAAAAAAAACTTTTTTCTCAAAAAGTTTTTAACTTCACTTCTTTTAACCTTACTCCTTGTGTGTCCACATCCTTCATTTCCTTGGCATGAGGCAATGAACCTCATGTTTTACTCCCAGACAGACAACAATGCTTCAAAGTGATCCTCCCACCCAAGCTGTCTGAGTATCTGTGATTACAAGAGTGCACCACCATGCCCAGCTAATTTTGTTTAAGTTTTGGTAAAGATGAAGTCTTACTATGTTGCCTAGGCTGATCTCAAACTCCTGGCCTCAAACAGACTTCCTACTTTGGCCTTTGAAAGTGCTGGGTTTACAGGTATAAGCTAAAACACATGGCCTCCCTACAAATATTCATGTTTACCTTGAACCTCAAATTGTGACCTTAGTTAGAATTGTCTGCAGATATAATCAAATCATTAATGTGAAATTGTACTGGCTTGGGATGTACCCTAATCCAATGAGTAGTATTCTTGTCAGAAGAGAGAAATTCAGACATAGAAACAGGCAGAGGGAAAACAAGCCCAGATGCAGAGAAAACGTCCATGTGAAAATGTGGCAGAGACTGGAGTGATGCGGCCACAAGTTAAGAGATGCCTGGAGCTAGGAGGAGCTGAAAGAAGTTGGGAGCAACCTCTCCTAAAGCCTCATAGTCTCCTTATTGTTATTACATGGAGTCAATAGCTGATCTTCCTTTTATAAAGTTCTACTATCTCATATTTGCCATAGATTAGTTACAGTTACAGTGTAGCTGATCCTAATTAGTTTATTTTTTAGGAGCTACTCAACAGAGAAAAATATAACACAGTTCACTTCTTTAATATATTGCTCCCTCCAAAAAATAGAGACAATTTCAAATAATTCCTTTTGTCAACATTTTAAGTGAGTTTATAATTTTCATTATAAAAGTTTTGTGTTTAACATATAACATAACACTAAGATACTTCTCAGGAATTTAGACATATTTGTCTTCCAAGATTCAAAGTATTGAGTAACAGCAAGTAATCTTAAAGAAAACGTAAATCTCGTGTACCCGAGATGTGAATGCTCTAAACAATAATACATTTCACCAAGTGTGTTTTTTGTTTTTTTTTTTGTTTGAAGGAGAGTGCTCCAAAAATGAATGCATGGAAAAAATGTAGTCATTGAGGCAAATATTGACAGTTGTGTCCCTGGACAAATGGATGGTTGAGACCAACTACCAAGTACTTGTCAGGTTATGGGCACCCACTCGTAAATGCATACACTATAAGCTTAAAATCGTCACAGATTTATATCTAATTCTTAAATGCAACTCCATTCTGATTCTAGTATGCTGTTTCACTCATTTTATTTCAAAGTAGTTCAGGAGCATGTTTTTGTAAACCTGAAATGCATAGACATCACGTGACAATCAAATGTTTCATTTTAGATTAATAAATGTGTCATTCTAGCTACAAGGCTTTCAGTATTTAATAATTATGATCACTTGGAGATAGTAGAGCTGTGAACCATCAACTCTCAGACTCTATAGAGATCAAATTTCTGGACCTGAAAATTGAAAGTCTGATCTGAACCCCTGGTTAATTATCCATGACCAATTCTAAATTGTAATTATAAGACATTATTCACACTTAGGACAATGTATTCCTAATTGTCTCTATGAATTTGACTACTCTAAGTATGTCATACAAGTGCAATGAAACAGCATTAGTTCTTTTGTGATTGGCTTATTTCATTTAGCACAATCTCTCCAGGCTTCATCCATGTTGCAGCTGGTATCACAATATCCTTTTCTTTTAAGACTGAATAATATTATGTTTTATGAATGTGTCACATTTTCTTCATCCACTCATCTGTCAATGGATATTTACATTGTTTCCATGAGTTCCATAGTTATGTACTTAGGCATTGTGACTTGGACTCCTACCTTACATCATATATAAAAAGTAGCTGAAGATAGGCTGAATTACTAAATGTTAAGACCTGAAATTATAAAACTCCTACAAGAAAACATGGGGCAAAAACTCCTTGGTCTTAGCAATAAAATCTTGGATATAACACTGAAAGCACAGTCAATGAAAGAAAAAATGGACAAGTGAGGTTTCACGATATATACTTTTTTTGGAGGAGTCAGGATGTTTCAAAACAAAATGATAAGTAAAATTAATATATATATATCATTTTTTCTAATCAAATTCTCTTTCCTAATCAGTCATTTATGCTGATATCAATCAAAAGAAATCCCCAAATATGAAATCTATTTGGGTTCATTCACCCATTGTTTCAGGAACCTAGGGAGGGAGATGTGGAAAAGGGTTTACTTAGGGCCATAATTTTGTTAGCTGGGAGAGTGAATGTTTAGACTCATGATGTTCCTATGCTGGCAGCTGAATCCTCCATAACAGAGGGTCCCAGCTGTTGTATTTTGAGAGAGAGAAAGGGGGATGAGGAAAGAGAGAGACAGAGAGAGAGAGCCATCTTATGTGGAACTTTCTCACATCTTATGTGTGACTTTCTTAAACCAAAGAGCTTTCTTGGTTGCTTTTGGGGCAATGCTGCTGTTTTTAACTGATTTTCAGTGTTGTTTCTTCAAGATAGAACAGAGCCCCATGTAAGGATTACAACACAGAACAGGCATCTGTACATCCTAACATTCTTAATGCCATGTAATATTGAACACCCCTAGGGAGCCAGTTCCATGCAATAGTTCACCCATATTTCACCTATGTAAGTAGAAAAGTCAATGTATACATCTAAGTGTCATAGACATCTGCGGGAACAATAGGAACATAAAACAGTCCTGTTCCTGCATTTAATTCAGATAAATAGATCCTTGTCTGTTAATAATTCATCTATCTTGTTTTTTGTATTAAGTTTAAAAATTATCTATCTATTTTTAATTTTGAAACAGTCTCTCTGTGTTGCCCAGGCTGGAGGGCAGTGGCACAATCTTGGCTAATTGCAACATCTACCTCCCAGGTTGAAGTGATTCTCATTCCTCATCCACCTGAGTAGCTGGGATTGCAGGTGTGTGGCATCACTTCCAGCTAATTTTTATACTTTTAGTAGGAAAGGAATTTTACCATGTTGGTCAGGTTGGTCTCAAACTCCTGGCCTCTAGTGATCCACCGGTCTTGTCATCCCAAAGGGCTGGAATTACAGGTAAAGGAACTGTGAGCCTGGCATAAAAATTATTTCTTATGTATTTTATACTCATACAAAATGTTATTTGACCTGTAGGGTGAAAAGTAAAACACTTCCCCTTTGCCCTCTAAAGATTTGCTGAAAATGAACTGAGAATAGGTAGATTCATAGGATAAAGGACATACTGTGTTTATCTAATGTGCAGAAGCACAGAGGAATCCCAGGAGAATGATTGCACAATAAACCAATAAGGCCCAGGTGCTTCTACACCATTTTACATATAGGAAGGGAGAGATGGGAGCTGTGAGAGGAAATGATTTTCTGGGAAAAGGATAACCCCAAAGAACAATGGTCTGGAAGGAAGTTCCTTTGACTTCTGGGAGGAAGGGTGAAGGTGAGAGGCAGAACTTCACTGTGAACAAAGGTTGCTTTATGCAGATAAAGTCTCCCAGGCAATATATTGGGTTCACACTCAGAATAATAGATGAAAAGTTTTCTCTTCTGCAGTGATTAAATATTTCCTGGGTATTTGATAATATTCCTAGGGAAGAAAGTCTTAAGACAATTGCATTTATAAATAAAAGTTTTCTAGAGAGTTCCACCTGGAGCTTTAGGAAGAAAGAGAATCAGAGAAATGAGTGCAGCAGAAAGTTAGAGAAAGCCTTTGGTCTGCAGGCTTGTTTCTGAAAATGGTCTAATTCCTTTAATCCAAAGCACTCAGTGTGCCAAACTGTCTTTTTCTTTCTTCCTCTTTCTTTTTTTTTTTTTTTTTTTTTTTT
>NW_016827958.1:17766-23727 GCF_001698545.2 Rhinopithecus bieti
TACTGCATGAAAATTAATTTCCTCCTTCTCGTCATGCATATAAAATCATCTATTTTCCTTAAAATATATCTGTCGAAGGCTGAAAGCATTCTGTGACATCCCAGTTTTTCCTTTATTCTACCTCTAAATAAACCTCAATTTCTTCTGTAGTGAGAAACCTCCATTTCTTTTCTATATCTATCAGCTGTCTACACCCTATTATATGGCATCCTCTTCCTCTGTGGTCAAACATGAACATTTTTAACAAATATGATACAAAGCACATAACGTCTTCTCATCTTTTCTTACATATTTGTCTTTTCATGTCATGAAAATATCACTCTTCATTACTAAGATCTCACTGTAACATTTGCATACTTTTGATGTGCAGATAGACACTTCTTATTTTCTGCCACTAGGACAAATCTGAAGAAAATATTCTTGCATTTTTGGGTGATGTTGCTAATAAAGTTTAAGTATCAAAATAAATATACTTTAAACTCCATAAAGATACATTCATCCACAAATATAATTCTACTAAAAATTTATATGAAGGAAATGCATCTAGATATTGTTAATACATGAACAATTAATATCTTTGTTGAAGTGCATACATTGATAGTTCTTTCCAAATGAACCAATGCAAAGTAATACCTCTACACCACATAATTTGCTGTTTCTAAGTAATTACATTTTTCCATCATTCATTGATATGGTATGGCTCTGTGTCCCCACCCAAATCTCACCTCCAATTTTAATCCCTACCTGTTATAGGAGGGAGGTGATTACATTGTCAAAGTGTTTGTGTGATACTGAGTGAATTTTAATGAAGTCTGATGGTTTTTTATGGCAATTTTCCCTTCTGTTGCTAATCTCTCCTGACCCCATGTAAGATGTGCCTGCTTTCCCTTCCACATGATTGTAAGTTTCCTCTGGCCTCCCCAGCCATGCTGCAGAACTGTGGTCCAATTAAACTTGTTTCCTTTAAAAATTAACGAGTCCCAGGAAGTATCATTTTAGCAATACAGTCATCAACTTAAACAAAAGATGAGGGTGTAAGTTGAGATCTTAATAAGTCTTTGAAAATAAGCCAACAATAAAATATTAGAGAATATTAGGGAAATGCTATTTTGAATTAAAAATTCAGTAATAGACATGCATTGTCTGTCTGTATCAACATATCTCATGAAACCCATAAATATATAAACCTACTATGTTCCCACAAAAAGAAAAAAATAAATAAAAATTCAATTACCTATCTTTATCCTTTCTAAACCTCGGTGAATACACCAGTACTAATGTCAGCAATGTGAAATAATACTTTGGGCAAAAGAATTCTGAATCACATGGGATATTTCCTGAGCTCATTTGTACAAATGTGCCATTTCCCCAAATTTTATGTATTCTAGGCAAGAAATGAACAGAGAAGCACTCTAATTTTTCCCCCGCATTTGCTTCAATGTATGACAAATCAAGATCCATTATTCAGCTCTCAATTTAAAAGATTATGCACACACACTGACTTTACCTAGTTAAGAATAATTATGGCTGATTTATATGTAAGGAGGAAAGGTTTGTTTTCCTGGAATTGTCAGTGCCTAAATTTTAACTAAAAAGAACAAAGAACAGGCTATGAAGAACTGCCACCCCCAGGCCTTTGATGAACATTCTCCATTTCCTAGCTCTGATACCTTGGCCTCATTGAATTTCACCATCATCAAATGTTAATTGACATATCTCCATAAGATAATTTGCGGAGTTTCTAAGATCTTTAATATTTTACATTAATAATACCATCTATTAATAATCTTTCTTTTTCATTATTTGGATTACATAGTCATCACTTTTTAAACACTATTACTGGAAACAAATGGACAAACAAAAAACATTGGATTATTATTTTGCTTTTCTCAAGCATAGCCCCAGGTCTTAGAATGGAGGATAGAGTATCTAATCTCTCAAGGATACTAACAAGTGAACTAGTCAAGACTGTAAATTCCATGATGATTCAGATGGAAAATTTTCCATGCAAAAAAGCCAAGGGCAGGACAGGCTAACAAAACATTGTGATGATTCCCTCTAAATCTACTCTTCTGAACAGGGACTCTGTTTGGGGTAAGCACATTTGTAGGGGAGACTCCTCTAACTTAATGGTAGTGAGAATAAGTATCACTCAGAAACTTACAGGGCATACCTTGAGAAAGGAGGGTGAGGCAGTAAGACGACACAGTAAGAAAGGGAGAAATGGGGTAGTTTAGAAACCTTTCAACCAGGGGAAACTTATGGCCAATAGAAAGCATGTGACACTGGAATCCAGACCCAAATTTGACTGCTGGTTCTGTCATTTAATATTCTCATGAACATGAGATAATTGCATCACCACTGAATAATAATTAATGCACATTTCTGACTTTATATGCCCCAGGCACTGCTTATTAATCCTTTATAAAGCAAAAGTAAAATTCTGAGCCCCTTTGTCATTCAGTTACTGTCATGGAGATAAATATGTTTCCTGTTGCTGCAGTAACAAATAATAATGAATTTGGTAGTTCAGAACAACATTGCTTTAACTTACAGTTCTTGAGGCTAGACGTCTGAAGCCAGCCATTTTGGGCTAAACTGAATGTTATGGTAGAACTTGTTCTTTCTCAGGGCTCTATGAGAAGATCTGTTTTCTTAACTTCTTCAAATTCTGGAGGTCACTTGCATTTTAAGCTAGTACCAAAGCAAATTCAGATTTATCTCTGACTCTTCTAAGGGCTTTCATGATTACACAGAGTTTTCCTCAATAATTCAAGATAGTCTCTCCACCTCTACATCTTCAACTTAAACATATCTGCAAAGGACATTTTGTCATAAATAAAAAAAAAACATTCTGTTATAAAGATATATGCACATTTGTGTTTATTGCAACACAGTTCACAGTAGCAAAAAGGTAGAATCAAGCTAATTGCCCATCAATGATAGACTAGATAAAGAAAATGTGGTACATTTGCACGACGGAATTCTAGGCACCCATAGAAAGTAATGAACACATGCCCTTTGCAGAAACTTGGTTGGAGTTGGAAACTGTTATTCTTAGCAAACTAAGGCAAAAACAGAAAACCAAATACCACATGTTCTCACTTGCAAGTGGAAACCTAATGATGAGATCATATGGACACATGGTGGGGAACAACACACACTGGGTCCTGTCACAGCACAGCTGTGGGGAGACAGCATCAGGAAGAATAGCTAACGCATGCTGGAGTTAGTACCTAAGTGATAGGCTCATAGGTGCAGCAAACCACTGTGGCACACTTTTACCTATATAGCAAACTGCACATCCTGCACATGTACATTTTAATTTAAACTAAAATTGAAGAAAAAATAAATTAAAATAAATAATAAAGTAGTGTTAACAGGCTCTGGGATTATGTTCTGCTCACTCTTATGGTTCATTATTCAGCCTACCACAAGATTGCTATGAGAAATGTTACTGGATATACACATCGGTAAAATTTGTTGGTAAAAGAGAATGTGTGAAACACAGTAGTCTTCTATAATCACACATATAATGTTTGATTTTGGAGAAGATGTCATTTCTTAATGCTCCTTGGCCAATGAATAGAATTACTGAAATCTCAAGGGTGAGACTGTGTGCAGAGTCAACGCCAGTAAATGCTCTGAGATTCAACCATACAAGTTTGGACAGGTGGGATATAGTTTAGGGAACTGAATCTGGAGTTCCACAGTCCTAGGCCTTACCCCTTAATCAACACTGCAGTAGATGTTCATCTGTTGAAAAGGTTTTGCAAAGAGAGTCCTTATCAAAACTACGCTACAGAATTCCTTAGAATATACAGTCTGGCAAAGATTTAAATGGAGCCAGAATAGTCTGTTTGGGAACTTGCAGTTTGTCTTTTACTTTCCTTTTAAATTCAAAGACAGACAGACAGAGCTAACAAAAAATATAATCAGAGACACACATTTTTGGTTACAGATGGAAACTGGTACTCAACCAGTCTTTGTCAAAGGATGTTGCTCCAGATATCAGAACTGAAAGTATTTAAGTTTGGACACAAGGACCCTAGCAAATCGGTGAGATCTTGGTTGAGCCAAGTAAAATGTTTCCAGAATGCAGTGCTTCCTGGAACATCTAGAAAAACTACATGAATTTTATTTCATGATTTGAAAATAATAATTGTACATATTCATGGGATACATAATGATGTTTTGATACATACAATGTCAGGTGATCAGGTTTGAGTAATTAGCATATTCATCACAGTAAATATTTATCATTTCTTCATGCTGGAAACATTCCATATCCTCCTCCTAGCTATTGTAAATTACATAATATACTGTTAACTATAGTCATCTTGTAGTGATATAGAACAATAGAACTTATACTTCCTATGTAGCTGTAATTTTGTATACTTTAACAAATCTCTCCTTATGTGTCCTTACCCCCTACCCCTCCAAACCTCTGGTACCATTTGTTTTACTTTCACTTCTTTGAGATGAGATTATTTTTGTTTTTTGGTTTTGTTTTTTGTTTTTTAGCTTCTATGTATGAGTGAGAACAAGCAGTGTTTAACTCTCTGTTACTGAATTATTTAACTTAATGTCTTCCAGTTCCATCAATGCTGCTGTGAACGAGAAGATTTTATTCTTTTCTGTGGCTGAATAGTACTCCATTATTAAGTTAATACACATGAAAAATCCTCAAGCATGAAAATAAACTTTTTTTCCATGACTTTTGTTTTGTTTTATTATAAACTTATTTGATCCAGAATACCTTTTATTTCAGAAATATCTTGAATAACTAAAATTTTCTATGCCAACACTTTAATAGGTATACATAGCACCTGGAGATGTTTTCTTCAGCAAATTTTGAATCCATAGATCTGAAAAAGGGGTCAATATTTTGCTTGTCTAACAAGCTCTCATGTGATGCTGAGGCTGCTGTCCTGAGACCACATTTCAAGTCATAAGACTATAGCAGACATTCAAAGAAATGCAGCAGTTGTATTCACAGAAATCTCTGGAATAGAGATGGGCAAGATTTATATAATAGCCCACCTCGACTAAAAGCTACATGAAGGTTTTTGAGATAAAGAAAACGTCAAGTGGAAATCTGGACAAATGTCATTTAATATTAATCAAACATTTGTGATTGCTCTAAATGGGTGACAATTTTTTACTTCAAGGCAATTGTTTAAATGGAATAGAGAACTCTAACAATGTATGATGAAAAATAATTATCAAAATATAGATGTTTGAGAGTTTGTGGAATAAGGGATAAACTAAAGTGAATATTAATTACACAAACTCTGATTGGAAGAACTGCAACTGTACAAATGGTTTCCTTTAGGGAGTGATCATTCTCTACAAACTCTGGTTTGAATTGGACTAAACCCAAACAATATTGCTTCTTCTTGTGGAGAACAGGGCACTTTTCTCAAGTGATCCATCTCACAATTTAGGAGCTGAGGTGGATAAGAGCAATTGACCTCTAAATTAATAAAACTAGCATTTGCATTCTAATGTCATTATTCTAATGAGGCAATGGGAATCAAGACCACAGTTTCAATTACTGAGGTTTTCATAAATGGAATGCCACCACACCCTGTCTTATGAAAACACAGGTTCGGGGCTGGAAATGTGAATTTGGAAGTATAGTTTAAGACACAATTCTCATAATTCTTTTTCTTCTCTCTGGATGTCACCATCTCACACTAAGAGGTTTGTTTAGCGCATTCTAGACTTTCATCAGGTGGGGAGCTTTTATTCAATTCTGAGGGCTCCATTATCAAATTAGCAGAGGCATTTAAACCAGAGTGACTCCATCTTGAACAGGGTCTCAGTTAAATGAGACTGAGACCTACTGGGCTGGATTCCCAGGAGTTAGGCATTCTTAGTCACAGGAGGAGATAGGAGGTCAATGCAAGATACAGGTCCAAAAGGACCCCTTGATAAAACAAAATGTGGTAAAGAAGC
>NW_016827959.1:0-666 GCF_001698545.2 Rhinopithecus bieti
CCTTTTCTGCATCTATTGAGATAATCGTGTGGCTTTTGTATTTGGTTCTGTTTATATGATGGATTACGTGTATTTATTTGGGTATGTTGAACCAGCCTTGCATCACAGGTATGAAGCCAGCTTGATCATGGTGGATAAGCTTTTTGATGTGCTGCTGGATTTGGTTTGCCAGTATTTTGTTGAGGATTTTGCATTGATGTTCATCAGGGATATTGGTCTAAAATTCTCTTTTTTTTGTTGTATCTCTGCCAGGCTTTGGTATCAGGATGATATTGGCCTCATAAAATGAGTTAGGGAGAATTCCCTCTTTTCTATTCATTGGAATAGTTTCAGAAGCAATGGTACCAGCTCCTCTTTGTACCTCTGGTAGAATTCAGCTGTGAATCCGTCTGGTCTTAGACTTTTTTTGGTTGGTAGGCCATTATTGCCTCAATTTCAGAACCTGTTATTGGTCTATTCAGGGATTCAGCTTCTTCCTAGTTTAGTTTGGGAGTATATGTCCAGGAATGTATCCATTTCTTCTAGATTTTCTAGTTTATTTGCGTAGAGTTGTTTATAGTATTTTCTGGTGGTAGTTTGTATTTTGTGGGATCAGTGGTGATATCCCCTTTTTCATTTTTTATTGCATCTGTTTGATTCTTCTGTCTTCTTTATTAGTCTTGCTAG
>NW_016827960.1:0-3468 GCF_001698545.2 Rhinopithecus bieti
TAAGACTTTAAAAGGCTCCATACTTATACTTGCTTGATTCTTCGTGGTATGGACATAGATACTTATCAACATGGGATAGCTTCCTTTAAGTTTGGTCATCTCCACACAGGATGGCTGAACAGGCATCAAACTGAAGAGTTAAAGGATGACTAGCCTGAGTTACATTGATGACAAGATGACCTTCTGTTGAAAATAAAAAAGATAACAAACAAGTGACTATTAGGCTCCTTTTAAAGTTACTTTGGTGAGAGTGGGCCCTGGAGTGACAGTCCATGATTCTGGAGGTGGTGGTGCCTTCTTGACTTGGTTGTGATGAGTCCATCCTCTTTCTGCTGTCTGGACTGCAGTCTCAGCAGTTAGGAGCACTAGGTAGGGTCCTTCCCAGGCTGGTTTGAGCTTCCCTTCCTTCTACCCTTTGATGAGAACGTGGTTTCCCGGCTGATGCTGATGTGCTGGAAACTCCAGGGGTGGTGCCTGTGCTAGGAGGCCTTTAGTCTTAAGGGAAGAGAAGGTAGGGGATACACAAAGTATATAATTTTTGAGGAACTGATCTTTTGTTTCAAACGAAGGGATGTCAGCCGTGGAGTATAAGTAGGGCAATCCATAGAGCATTTCGTAAGGGGAGGGACAAATATATCTCTGAGGAGCAGTCTGGATTCTTAACAAAGCAATAGGAAGACTTTTAGTCCATGGCAATCGAGTTTCTAAAGCTAACTTAGTTAAGTGGTTTTTTAGAGTCTGGGTTCATCCACTCTACTCTTTCTGAGGAGGATGGATGCCAAGGGGTGCAGTATTACCAATTTATATCTAGTACTTGGGCTAACTTCTTAGTGACATGCACAGTGAAGTGGATTCCATTATCTGAGTCAATATTTTCTATTAGTCCAAATCTGGATATAATGTTTTCAATTAATGCTTTAACTACATTACTAGCGGTTGCACTTGAGAATGGGATTGCCTCTACCCAGTGGGTCTATTATTACTAAGTATTTTTAAATGACCAATTGGGGCCTTTCAGTGTAATCGATCTGAACACTTTGAAATGGTCTCAATCCTGGATTTCTTCCTCCAAGGGGCGATTTCTTTAGAACCTGTTTATTAGTTGTTTTGTTTGTTTGTTTTGTTTTGTTTTTGTTTTTTGTTTTTTTACATATTAAGCAACTATCTATAACTTGTTTGGCCAGGATGCAAATTCCTATACAACCATAAACCTGGAGAACTGCATTGCACATTGTTTGGGGTCCCCTGTGGGTCCCCTGATGTAGTTGAGACAAGATCTGCCTCGTGAGAGGTTTGGATAACATTTCCCCTTAATCTGACAATATTCATTTCCTTTCCATATTTTCTTTAGCTCCTATTTTATTAACCTCTCTTTTCAATGGAAGAGAAAATGGGGATGCAGTAGGAGAAGGAAGGCATGAAGTTAAATGAAAACAGGCATTTTGGAAGAAATGGCAACTTGTTTTGCTATCTGATCTGCAAGATTGTTTCCCTGACTTGTGAAACACAAGTCCCTTTGGTGCCCTGGGACATGCACAATAGCTATCTCTTCTGGCAATTGGAGATTGTTGATGACACTAGCAACCAGCTCTCTATTGACTAAATCTTGGCCTCTACTTTTGATAAGACCCATCTCCATACAAATTCTCCTAAATACGTGTGCCACCCCAAAAGCATACTTAGAGTCAGTATAGATAGTTCTTTCTTGGTTTTGTAAATGTCTTAAAGCTTGGCTGAGTGCAAACAGTTCACACGTTTGGGCAGACCAATCATTAGGCAGCCTTCCTGATTCTACTTCTTCAAGCATCTCTCCATCAATCACTGAATACCCATTATGTCTTTTCCCTTCAATCACCCGAGAGGACCCATCTATGAACAAGTGCCACGCTGTCTCGAAGGGAGTTTCTCCTAAGTCTGGTCGAACTTTTGTATGGTAGTGAATCAATTCTAAACATACATGCTCCCGTTTTAAGTTTGGATCCCACGTTAAAAAGCCTGCTGGATTAAGTGAATTATCAGTAGTTAATATTAAATCACCTTTTCCCAGTAAGATGGCCTCGTATTTTAAAATTCTTGAGTCAGCGATCCACCTCGCTGCTTTCTGATTTAATATAGTTCTAATTTGGTGGGGCGTGCTTACTGTTAACTTTCTTCCAACGGTTAACTTTCTATTTTCTTCAACTAATAGTGCTGTAGTTGCGATGGATTGGATACACTGGGGCCACCCACGACTGACTGGGTCTAAGACCTTTGACAAGAAGGCTATGGGCTGTTGGTGGCCTCCATGTTCTTGGGTGAGCACTCCTAGGGCTACCCTGTTATTTACATTAATGAAAAGGTGAAATGGCTTTTCTAGGGAAGGTAGAGCTAGAACAGGGGTGGTTATGAGCATCTCTTTTGATTCCTCAATCTGCTGGATTTCCTGGGAAGTCCACAAGAGATTACCAGGCTTCCACTGGGCAAGTTTCTCATATAGAAGTTTACTTTTTAATACATATGAGTCAATCCATAAATAACAATATCCAATTAGTCCTAAAAATTTCCCGAGTTCTTGTTTAGTTTGGGGCAGGGGTAGGGAAACAATTCCCTCCACTCTTTCAGGTCTTAATTTTCATTTACCTGCACTGATTAGGTGACCTAAGTATTTAACTTCAGGTTCTACATGCTGAAGTTTCCCTTTGAGCCCCGCAAACCCTCACATTGCAAGTGACTGAGAATGTGTGTAGAGAAGTCATCTACTTCTTTTATGTCTTTACCAGATATAAGAAGATCATCCATGCACTGAAGCAGACATATTTGGTTAGGGAATGTAATTTTATCTAGTACTTGTTCTAGGATCTGACCAAAGAGGTTGGGGGAGTCTGTAAATCCCTGGGGCAAGACTGTCCATCGATATTTTTGTCTCCGCCCCGAATATGGGTCTTCTCACTCGAAAGCAAAGATATCTCGGCTATCGTCAACCAAGGGGCATGACTAGAAGGCATCCTTCAAATCTGTCACTTGAAACCATTGATGATCATATGGAACTTTGCTAAGAATGGTGTAAGAGTTAGGAACAATGGGGTGAGTGGTCTGGACTATTTGATTAATAGCTCTAAGGTCTTGCACCAATTGATATGACTCATCTGATTTTTTGACAGGCATGATTGGGGTATTGTAAGGAGACATACAGTGTTCAAGAAGCCCATCTTTAATGAGACCCTCAATTACAGGCTTTAGCCCTACTCTACCAGGTAAAGGAATGGGGTATTGCTTTCTCCTTACTATTTCCCCAGGGATTTTTAGTTTGATATGTATTGGAGGGATTTGGAGTTTCCCTCTATTTCCTTCCTTTGACCAGACATCAGGATGAATATATATATTGTTTTTCCTCATCTCTTCTGACATATACTGGTAGAGCCTCCCTAAGCAGTTCATTCAGGGGACGGTCCTCCCAATTTTCTATTTTTAAAATTTTCTTGAAATGTC
>NW_016827960.1:5548-19249 GCF_001698545.2 Rhinopithecus bieti
AAAGACAATTTTGAAACTTAAGTTTGATTTTGGAAAAGTTGTTAAATATGTTATGTTTAAAACAGTTGATATTATGAAATAGACTTTCATATCACCATAAGTTATTTATTTTGCCAAAATGATGACTCAGAAATTTTAAAGAAGCAAAAACCTTTTATAACCTTTCACAAATTTTGCCAAAGAGCATATTAGTATTTTAAGAATACATTGTATTTTCATTTAAATGCTCAATTTACAGAGGAAAACATATAATATCTTTTGAATTTAGTTAATATGTTCACACAGAGAACTTTTCTGCAAGATTAATTTCCACAATTCTTCCACTGCTTCTTTGAACCTTCAGTTTTTTCCTGTCTAATTTAAAACAATCCTTTAACCCTAGGTCAAAGTTTACATTTCCATACCTTCTTACAACCTTTTACTATAAAATCACAATTTACTGCTTTTACACATCTTGCATGTAAATCTCTTTTTAGTAGTCTCAATTACAATTTATAATGGTAACTCCCAGAAATGTTTCCCATTAAGGTAAAACCTGGTTAGTAGTTTTAATTGTGTGCTAAGTGCAGTCAAGGTTTGCCTTCTTAATTAAGGGTTTGGTTAGTTCCATATGTCCCCAGGCCTTACCAATTATGAAGCCAGCAAGTCAAATAGTTCTCAAAATCCAAAAAGCAGTTTGTAACCTCAAAACACTTAGCAAGCCTTGCATCTGACCTACATAGTTTAGTTCACCTGTTTGCATTTCAAAGACACCAGTATTTGACCAATAGTCTTTAGGGCTGTTTATATTTTACAGATTAAAGTCATATGAACTGAAAGCTACCTCAAATTTTATCTTCTCTTTAAAAAATATTAGCCCCAAGTGCTTGTCTTTAGTTAGGTCAAATTAATTAGAGCTCTTTTTACAGACATTATACACAGTAACACACTGACAGGTAGAATAAAACCCAGCGGTTGGTTGGGGCCCTTTAAGAGACAGGACTAGGAAAACATGCAGATATTGAACCAGAGAGGACTCATCCCCTAAGACATGATTGTGAAACAAAGTCTTGCCAAGTAATTACTGGCCATGCCTCCAAAATGTAAAAGAAGATGGAGACTTGCAGCACAAACCATACAGACGTGGGAAGCACACCAGATTGACCATAGCCCAAAACTACCCCCACAAATCCTTTTCTACAATTAAACTTTTACAGAGAATACACACAGTGATAGTTTGGGGGTCTGAACTAGTATAACGTTTTCTAGAAAGAAAAAAAACTTTAAAGTTTAACTGGTTGATGGGGTACAGAAGGGGAAGGAAAAAAGGTTTAAAAATGCCTGCAGAAGAATCTCTTATTGTCATGCAAGTTGTTCCTCCACCAGGGAGACAAGTTTAATTGCTGTGGGTCAGAGCTGGCCTCCCTGGCATGAGAGGCAGAGACTCTACAGGCTGGTGGCAGAAAAGGCCAGCCAGCCACCCTCAGTGCCTTGGGCCATGTGTCCCAGCTCTGGCAGGGAGGAGGGAGCAGCAGGGAGCTGCTGCTCATGCTGGTCCATCCTGAAAAAGAAAGGAAAAGGCCATGAAAGGGCCCAGGAGTGACAGGAGGTTATGACATGCTTTCCACCACCCTCAGAAGTCTGAGGGCAAAAAAACTTAAGAGCAACAGTGAGAGGTTTTGAGACCCCATTTCACTCACCACTTCTCGAGCCCTGAGTTGGGTGGCAAAAATGTTGCAGGACTTTTCCGTAGTTCAGCTAAAGTTAGGGTCCTTTTCTGTCCCATGGCCACAAAAATTTCATCTCGCAGATGGTTTGAAGGTTGACTAAAACAGGGTTTTATTTGGTGAAAAGGAAGAAAAGGGGGAAACAGGGACTCTCCCTAGGCCAGAATCCTGCCCACAGTTTCCTGCTCAGCTGTTTGAATCCCAGGTTTCACACAGGAAGAAGAGGGACCAGGCTCCTCCCCACTGCAAATGGTGCAAACTTCCTGAGGCTTCACCCAACTGCACACGCTGGTTGGAGTCTTTCCAGGGACCCTCTCCCACCTAGCTGTCTCACAACCAATCCAGCTGTTTCTGTACCTCACTCCTTTTCTTCTATATGTCACTTTCCTTTTTCTGTCCATAAATCTTCTTCCGCCAGGTGGCTGAACTGAAGTCTCTGAGTCTACTTTTGCTCAGGAGGCTGCCCAATTCATGAGTTGTTCATTTCTCAATTAAATTCTTTTAAATGTAATTCAGCTGAAGTTTTTCTTTTAACAGATGGTATCAGAAATGGGATTTGAAGTAGACCTAATGACTTCCAGGAGCACTGAGTGATCAAGGGAGGTAAGTGCTAGAGATCCACTGTGCCCATTGCCCTCTCAGAGCAACTGGAGATGGTGGTAAGTTCTCTTTTTTAAGCTCCACGGATTTGTGTTTTGAGCACTCTGAATTTCTTTGAACAAATTTCTGATCCAAACTGGGTTTGGAAGTCATGACAAACTGAACTGAGTCCAGGATCAAATTGGATCCAGTAATTAACTGGCTTGGATCCAGTAAGAGGCATCTTACATCTGACTGGGTCAAAAAGAGACCAGCAGTAAATGGCAATATTGCAGAGTGGGGTAAAATTTGGCTTTTGGAAGTTTGCAGGGATTTGTATGTTCTACCCCTTTGTTTCATTTTCTTGTGCACCTAGGTAGGGAAAAAATCATTGGCTAAGTTGATTAAGGAAAACTGAAAGCAAAGCCAATATTTGAGGTAAAAATGTGATCCCAGTTTCTGAAGAATTGAGTTGCTTCTGGCTTATACATGCATAAATATTAGGTCCAGGAAGCAACAAAGTCTTACAAAAATGGCAAAATCTTACTAAAGATAACTTACAGTGAAACATTCTAAATGAACAGCACTGCACTGAAGTGCATTTGAAAATGAGAGCTCCAAAATTAGTTTCATCTAGGGATGCCTGTTGATATGCAGAAGCTTTGAAAAGATTTCAAAGTTTTATTTTAATACTTTACAAAAGGCAAATAAGAAGTTTAAGTGACTAATTGATTAAAATAATTAATCTCCCTAGCACTCTTGGCTGATGGCTGTGAGTGACAAGATTAGGCATGTACTGGATCATAAGACATAGGAAACTTTTTCTCCTCAAATAAGGATACTTGTGAGTTGATGGGACTGCTGGAAAATATCTCTTTATGGCCCACAGTCACCTGAACTTTTAGTGCAGTGTCACTGCAATGGGTGGGTCTTCCTCTGGCCTCCCTGAGTGCTTTGCCTTCCCTACCATGCCACAGACAATGCTTTTCTTTCTCTCTTTCTCTCCTTTCCTATTTCTATCTTTTCTTTTAATCAGGGCAACTGTCCACTCTTACATCTTGCCCCCATCAAAGACCCCATGTTGAAACTCCTGGTGGGAAGATCATTCCACTTCACTTTGAATGGATCAAAGATGACAGGACCCAACTTGGGGCAAGTTTGAGCCTTGCCAGTTTGATATTGGGTAAGTGGAATGACTAATGTCTCTGTTTTATCACACATATTTTGCTCTGGCCAGAATGGGAAAATGTTAATTTGGTTATTTCATGCATCTTTTTGTCAGTGTGCCAGGCTCCTGGGTTCCCTTTCAGATTTCTGGCCTCTCTCTCTGTACAAACTGGTTGTAGGAATGGTAAAAATCACTGTCTCCTCTGCCAAGTTTTAATTAATGAGAACAAGTATTTGTGAGGCTAGTCTTAAACTGTAGCAAATCTGGTGTACTTTATGCTATGAATTGGTTTATCTGCATGGATCTGTCATAAAAGTGGTACCATAGGATAGAATGCAGGCCTAGGACCCCAATAAACTTACTGTTCAAGCCAGTTCAGCAAATTGGTCAGTTACAATCTTTGCTGCAGTTCCCTGAAACAAACAGAAAACTAGAGGAGGTTTCCCTAGTGTCTTGTTTTATATGTCCTTTAGGAATTTGACCTTGTAACACATGGTGGAAAATTATCTTTGGTCCCACAGGAATTTGGAGTTCGATTCATAGCCTAAAAGTTATCTTTGAGCAATTAAAAGTTTGCGAGCTCAAAATTGGCTGCTCTAACCTTCTTTTGGGAAGAGCACGGCATGCCCAAACTGCTGTAGCCTTTAACAGGTCTAAGGCTTTGCCATTTTACAATTGGTCTTGGGTTCAATTCCTGGCTCAGGGAATGGAAGATCCTTTCTGAGTTTAATATCTGATATCGACTCTTATGCCATTAGTTGATTCTACTTTCCTTCCACTATAACAACTTCTGACTTCTCAATCTTGAATTTTCCTTTCTCTGAGCCACCTTTTAGATATTCCAGTTTGTTGTAAAACTGCTGACTACCCTCGTTTTTGACAAATACATCATAAACCATGGTTAAGATGTAATCTTAGTTTTGACTTAGTTGGTTTCACGCTGGAAGATTGCTTTGATAAAGTCAAAACCAGAAATATTGGCTATTTCTTGGCCGGCTTAAAGAATGGTAATAAGACATTTTTAAAATGATTTTTTAAGAGCACTGGGTTAAATCATCAACTTAATTAAAAGTAGATATTCAGCATGGGTATATTTAAAAAGATCTTCTATGTTATTTTTTTCTCCTTCTTGGCTCTTGTTTTTCTGGGAGAAAAACAGTTTTTTTTTTATTTCTTTTCAGTCTTCATTTTTTTTTTTTAACTGAATTGTTTTTCTCCATTTTGTATTCTTGCCACTCTTGATGCATACTCGAGGAGACCTAAGATAACTTCTAACAGCCTGAGACTCATTGGGAAAAATAGAGAGGTGGTCACAGACCCATTTTAAGAAAACTATGTTTTCCTCGTAGAAACTTCCAGGAGTTTAAAGACTATACATATACTCAAATTTCTACAAGGCTAAATATACTTTTAGGGATAGGCAAATGGCAATTATGGGGGGAATATCAACTCTTTGCACATTTATAGAGAAGCACTCACTCTGCCATAGATCAAAATATGGATACTGTCCCCTACTGTCCTGCTGAGAGAGGACTCCATGCGGAGGATGGGCTATCACAAAGTGGGCCGATTGGCCTTGCGGTTACTTTGCAATAAAATACATAGTAAAACTTATCTGCCACTCGTCCTTGTTCCATAGAGTTTCTCTTTTGGGAATACAGGAATCCAGATATGAAAATGGGCACATGTTATGGGAATCATGTTTTGCCTTCCAGTTGTGCTCTACTTAGTAGGCTCCAGAAACATGCAAGTTTTCCTGGCCTTCCCCTCCTTGAAGGACTCCATCTTGAAGCCAGTAATCCAATTAATAAATTAAAATTGGTCAGATGAAAAATCTCACAACTATTGGATTTAATTTTCTGTCTGTGTATTTATATGTAGTGTTGTTGTGTGGTCATGTATTATAAATAAAGACGCTCTGATTTAATTATTTTATCTTCTTACAGCAGCTAAACCAGGATATTTGACATGATTAAAGTTACATGGAAAGCATTATCAAAAATAAGAAATGATGTTACCTTCTTCAGGTTAATATTTTAGTGAATGTTATAATATATGTTCAGAAATTGTTGGATTTTAAAAATTCCAATTATGTCTGAAGTATATCCTATCAATCAATAATCATGCCTAGTATGTTGTTTTAGACCAACAGAAATAACCAAATTTTCTTTTCAATTGTGTTTAAACTATGACTATTTAAAAGTCTTTCCACCACAGTTAACGTGCTTCATTTCTGATCACTTTCAGAAAACTCTCCAATTATGAAAAATCTAAGAATATGTATCTTTAGGAAGTTCATGAAAAGAGAAGAAATCCCTGAAAAGCACTTTCAAATAACAGGTTTCTTATAACTTTAGAATCATAATCATTTAGACTTGGTAAGAATTCCTGGAATTCTAATAAAAAGACTGGTTTATGAAGCTGCTAACCCAAGTAGAACAACCATAAGTCAAATTACCTATAATAACCCATCAGTTATTAGTGCTATGCACCTAAGTTGGAGAAACAACTGGTGTTCAAGAGGACATATGTCCAGTGTTAAGCATGGACTCATGAAGAACCAGCATGACTGCCTTGTCTTTCCTGAGTCCTTAAAGCTTTTGTTATTAAAAGCTCTGCATTCTGTGACTCACCATGGAAAAGATAAAATGATTCAAATTAAATATATATTGGTGTGGTGACTTTTAAATTGATAAAATAGTTGATGACCAATGTTTAGTTTGTCAAACCCATATTCTTGGGAAGAAAATCAAAGCTTCTGGTACATTCCACTACCCAATGGGCTACTTAAACATTTACAGAGGGATTTTATTCAACTGTCTTTTCAATGCATGTTTTCTTGTTGTAGCAAAGCTTTCTGACCAAGAACAATTAACCTTTTCATAATCTAGAACCTAAACATTGGATCTTCCGAGAACATTAGAGAAAGACAGCCCTTGCCATCCACACTGCAGCAAAACTTCAGAAACTTGAACCTTGGGTTCATAATCTCAGAACTGAGAAGAGTCCCTCCAAACTCTTGGAACTGTACACCCATTGGAACCCTTAAAGTCAAGCTAAACAAGGAAGCTTCTTCTCAGAAGAAGATGGTATCCTTGATGTGAACAGCTTTTTCTTCTAGATCACAGTTCAAGAGTTCTCTACTATCATGAGACTCTTATCTTTGAATTTTTCCCGTTTATGCCTCTATGCACAGTAGAAGTGAAAAGACAGGTTTGTTTTGTGTACTCATGGGGTATACTTTTATTAGTAAAGGATTTTGCAGCCAGCCTTATACATGGCTAACCTTATACCTTGATAGATGAAAGATAAAGGTTCAATGTAAGTGATAAATTTTGATGATGTATATACATTACCTCATAATCAGAAACAGGACATTGGTTCACACCTTTTAACCTACATCATGGATTAAAGGGAACGTTATCAGGAAACCTTCACTCTCCTAGAAGAACATCATTTATTAGGTCCTTTTTTTCATGGTTTGAAGTAAAAGAGGCAATGATTAGAAATGTATCACTCATGATAGGCTCTATTGCAGATTCTACTATAAAGGCTATGGTTACAAAACAGACTGTAAATTCTCTTGTGAAAGTTATGTTAAATAATAGAGTAGCTCTAGATTGCTTACTGGCTAAGCAGAGAAGTATTTGTGCAGCTGCTGACACTTGTGGCCTATGGAGAAATACATCACATTGGGTGTTATTGAGATTCAGTTGGAGGGGATTAATGAAAAGACTGCTTAGTTAAAATCAGTAGACTCTTTATCCCATTTGTTGTTCTGTTCAATTTTAGGTGATTTGGTTTACGAGAGCCCTGGGTAAGGAGCATACTCCAAACTCTTGGTATTATCCTCCTAGTAGTCATAATAGTAGTCTCCTTGTTGTGCTGTATTCTCTCAAAAATTTTAAATGTTTGCATGCAGCCATTTACTAGAATGTCAACTGATCTCTCTTCAACTGGAATGAGAAGAGCTATAAGAAATGTGTGACCATGAGGACAACAAAACCTATGAATGACATGCTGAGACCAGAAACCCAGAATGATGATAACTGAGAGTGGCACTAAGGTCATAAGTTTTTGTCACTCTCTCACCTAGGTGAGAACCTGACCAAAAGGAGAAAATTATTAAACAAAATCAGGGAAAGCCATTGCTTTAGACTGAGCTCATGCACTAGGCCCCAACAGATGAGACCAAACCAAAATGGTGTTACTCATGCTAAATGTGACATAATGAAACTAAGACTTTAAGGAAACACATAAAGCCTAGAACAGGTGAAGTTTTGTTTTTTCCTCCTGTAAAAGGACATTCCAGCATAGGGAGGTACCCACTACTCCAACCCTTACTAAAAAATTAAATAGCTCAAAGTTCTTGTTTCCACCTTGCAACATCCACTGTTCTGTCATTTTCCAGTGGATTTCAAGAACAAATAAGTATATTTACAACAGTCATCAATGACTAAAGTTTTGGTCAATCTCTCAAAACTGAGAAGATGACCGAAAGGGGAGAATTGTTTAATCAAGTTTAGCCTAAAGCTGATTCCTTACATATTTCAAGTTTAGCCTAAATGTTGCTCTGCACATCATGAACTATAAAAAAATGGAGGAGTAAACAGACCATAGCCTACCCTTGTGCCAATCACCATGTTTGGGCCAATCAAAGGGAGCCAACTGCTCAAATCATGTTCAAATAAGACGAATGCTGAGCTGCAACCAATCCAGCTGTTTCTGTACCTCACTTTCATTTTCTGTATGTCACTATTGTTTTTCTGTCCATAAAGCTTCTTCCACCATGTGACTGCACTGGACTTTCTACATTTACTCTGGCTCAAGAGGTGCCCAATTTGTGAATCATTCATTGCTCAATTAAACTCCTTTAAATTTAATTTGAAGTTTTCTTTTAACAAAGTTTTACTTTTCACTAAAGTTCAGTAATTTTGGGGCTACAAATGTTTTAGTTTTTTTTCTGTGCCTTTCATTAATTTCCATATTTTAAAATGGTTCATTTCTTATTATTTTGCAGGTATTTTGTCACTCTTGTGGAAGATTGCATTTACCAAGATTCTAATGCCTGGATCTTATGCTGTGCTGGTGTCTTTCAGCCTGCTATGGCTCAGGAGGCTGTCTAATTCATGAATTATTTTTTTCAATTAAAGTCTTTTACATTTAATTCAGCTGCAGTTTTCTCTTTAACATGATGAAGGTTTAACATCAAGCATCTGTAAGAAACTTAAACAAATGTACAGAGAAAAGCAAGACACTCCATTAAAAAGTGGACAAAGAACATGAACAGACACTTTTCAAATGAAGACATACATGTGGCCAACAATCATATAAAAAAAACTTAAACATCACTGATCATTAGAGAAATGCAAGGTAAAATTACAATGAGATACCACGACACACCAGTCAGAATGGCTATCATTAAAAAGTCAAAAAATAACAGATGCTGGCTATGTTGTGGAGAAAAAAAGAACACTCGTACACTATTGGTGGGAATGTAAATTACTTCAGGTATTGTGGAAGAGTGTGCGATCTCTCAAAGACATAATCAGAAATACAATTTGACACAGCAATTCCATTAGTGGGTATATACCCAAAGGAATATAAATTATTCCATTATAAAGACACACACATACGGTTTGTAGCACTATTCTCAATAACAAAGAGATGGAATCAACCTAAATGCCCATCAGTGACAGACTGGATAAAGAAAATGTGGTTCATATACACCATGGAATACTATGCAGCCATAAAAAACAATTTAATGTCCATTGCAGCAACATGGATAGAGCTTGAGGCCATTATCCTTAGCAAATTAATGCAGGAATAGAAAATCAAATATCGCATGTTCTCACTTATAAGTGGGAGCTAAATGATCAGAACATATGGACACATAGAGAAGAACAACACACACTGGAGCCTTTTAGAGGGTGGAGGGTGGGAGGAGGAAGAAGATCAGGAAAAACAGCTAATGTGTAGTAGGTTTAATACCTGGGTGATGAAATAATCTGTATAACAAACTCCCATGACACAAGCTTACCTATGTAATAAACCTGCACTTGTACCCCTGAACATAAAAGTTAAAAAAGATAAAAATAAATAAAATAGAAACAAACATATAATACAGGAAAATAAGCAAATATTTTATTTAAAACAATTGATAAAGTAAAATTTAAATAAAATGCAAATTATCAAAACTGTGAATAAAAAAGTGATCACCCTTAGTGATTCTACATTTAAAAATATAATAGAATACTATAAATAGCTGTATGTAAACAAATCCAATATCTAAGATTAAGTGGATAAATTTGCTGAAAAAAAATAACAAAAGAAAACCTACTAATCTGAATAGTCTTTGAATAAATTGAATTCCTTGTTATACANTCCTTGTTATACACTATCCTATAAAGATAATTTCAAATCAAGATGGCTTAGCTGGTAAATTTTTTCAAATACGTAAATAATAAATATTACCAATGTTATACAAAATTTTCCAGAGAATATACATCATATAGTTCCCAAACTGTTTTATAAAACCAGCATAACTTTGATCTGAAAATAGGACTGTTACAATGTGAGAAGATCGTTTAAAACCAATGTAGATCATGAATATAGATAGAAAATTCTAAACAAAATAAAAGCTGGTAGTATACAGATATATATAAAATTACTGTATTTCATATCCCTGTGAAATTTAGTCCAGAAACGTAAGATTGTTTTAAAAAATCAATAATCAACATAATTCACATAATAAGGAAATAAAGACAGAGAAAATGTATTTGATATAACTCAATCATATGTATATTTTTTAAAAAATTTTGAAAACATTGGGGCAAAAGATAACTCCATTAAGAGCAGAATATATTTGAAATCTTTGTAGATGACAGAAACTCCATGTGAACATATTAAAAGAATTGATACACAGTTTCAAAACACAAAAAGGTTGTCCACTCTCTCCACATTAATTCATTAGTGCAATGAAAGTCTCAAGCAGTGCAATAAGCAATAAAAAGTCATACAAGGTATAATGATTGTAAAAGAAAACATTATTCAAGTGACAAAATAGTGTACATGTAAAGTCCAAAATAATCTCTGAACAGATTATGCAAATTAATGCCAAATTAGTACGATTCTTGAACCACAATTAGTATACAAAAATTAGTGTAGAAGTTTTATTTTTTTTTCAAGACAACAGATTGGAGGCATTATTAGCATGCCTCCCCGACTTGGAAAGGCAAAACAGTATATAGAGATTCACACTGTGAACTTTTTTCCAAGAAGCCTTGCAGGAACTCTACAGGAAAGCTGAAAGCAGCTACAAACCTTTTGAAAGAAGCAACAGGCTGCAGCTTACACTGTGAGCCAGGCAGAAAACTTTAAGTCCCCAGAGTGTGAGAGAGGGATAAACTGCCTGTATGCTACACATTCCCACCAGAAAACCTGCCAATCCAGGCCATGCGGGAAGATTTGAGCCCTGCCCAGCACTGGAACTGATTTAGGGAACAGTGGGGAAAATAGAAGTAGGAGCAGTGAGAAGAGCCTTGCTTCCATTCCCAGTCTCTAGTGTAGATGAAGGGAGCCATTTCTGATTCTACCTCAAAGGGGACGCTGCAGAATTCTGCCAGCTAACTCAAGTGGTGGTCACAGGTTAAGGGAAGCCCTCAACTATGATTCATGATATAATTTTGAGTGGGGATGAACTCCTTTGGCCAGAACTGGGAGACAAATGGGAAGTGGGTTGCAGCTGCAAGTGCAGGAGCTGGATGCGCTGGCTAGATCGGCAGACCAGGAGGGGTGTGGCCTGAAAGCTGTGGTTGCTCTGTGGAAAGGCTTATGGCCTGGGGCAGTTTTGGATTCTGAGTGCAGACTACCTGGAAATTAGCTAGCTGCTGCTAGTGGAATACTGTAGGTGTGAGACCTGACTTGCCAAGTGTCTGGGAGCTGAGTGGGGCTTACTGCCACTTGCTGCTCACCACCCCATGTACGAACTCTTCTGTGCAGCAAAGACCATTTTGCTTCTCCCTGGAACGTTACCCAAATTTCCAGAAAACCGTCAACCAATATTCACTGGGGCCACTGCTTGCCCTGCACTTGGAGAGCCAGAGCACCAATTTGTCTGGCCCAGCTTCCACTTGGCTTTGCTCCTTTAACTGACCTGGTAGTTTAACACAAAGGCCAGAAACTTTTGGGAGTTCCATGGTCCCACCCATTGCCTGAGACACCAGAGTACCTCCCCATAGTTACATAAGGCAGGCACTGTGGCTGGCACTCTTTTGCAGGTGCCACCTCCTGGCTGGAGGCCAACTGGCACAGTCCATTATAGAATCTCCAGGTAGAATACTACAGCACCCAGGAAGGAGAAAACCTGATAGCACAGCCTCAGCTATCACCATTGCCTGCAGCACCATGGTTAATCAGGAGTATGTCTACATGACGAGTCTACTACTACTACGACCAGCATTTGATAAAGCCAATACACTAAGGCTATTTATAACCAAATAATTTCACATCAGTCTCCCGTTACACCCATCGGAGCTGGTACTGGTACCTGCTGCTGAGAGACTTGAGGAAAAGTCACTTCACTGAATCCCTTGCCAACATTCTCCAACACCAGCCTGGAGTATGGCAGCTCCACTGGGCAGCTAGAACCAGGGGAACAGCAACATTTACAGGAGGCTGACTTTCAGGGAATCATACTCCTAGGGGAAGGGAGAGTGCACCACATACCTGTAAGACAAAAGAATTTAGATGACAGGGCTTGAGTCCCATAACTTTCTGCTTGTGGGAAGTTTCTTTCAGCAGAATTACAGGTGCAGTGCTGGGCTCAGTAGGGAAAATCTGTAGCTCTACCCCAACATTCAGGCAGCCCTGGTGCTCATGAAGATTTTTGGAGAGGGGAACATTTGTTCCCCTTGTCCACTACTTCAGACAGAGCTGGGGCTTCTCCCATGCAAGCTCAGCAGGTGTACACCTATAGACAGCCTTTCTGGAGCACTTCAGAGTGACTGCATACCCACAGGTGGAGTGCCTTTCAGGTTCAGGCTTGCATAAAAAGTAGAGTCACAGTACCTATCTATTTGAAACATCAACCTCATTGCAGATGAAAAGATGTGCCTGTATGATTTGAATAGCCTGGACACTGGGTCAAGAGTGTGACTAGGAGGTGGACCACTTTCCTGCTGGCTTGGCAGAGGCATTGAGGTGGCTCACTCCTTTCATCCTGATAAGATCTCAGTGTGTTTCATTGAGAACTTCCCCAGCCACCTCTGTCAAAGTTGGAACTTTCTGCGTGTGGTAAGTTTCTTTCAGCAGAGGTACAGATGCAGTGCTGGGCTCAGTCTGAAAAGTTATGTGGCTCCACCTCAACAGTCTGACAGCACTGGTGCTTGCGAAGGGTGTTGGAGGAGAGGACTTTCTCTCCCACTTGCCCACCACTGCGGACATAGCTGGGGGTTCTCCCATGGGAGCTTGGCATGGGTGAACCTGTAGACAACCTTTCTGGAACCTTCAGGGTGATGAAATCCCCAAAGGAGGAATGTCCCTCTATGTTCAGACATGCACCAGGAGTACAGCCACAATCCCTCTTTACATTGAACAACAGCATTCTTGCACATGAAAAGAGGTGCCTGTCTGATCTGAATAGCTGGAATACTATGACAGGAGTGTAACTGGGAGGCAGATTGTTTTCCTGCTGGCCTGTCAGGAGAGCTGAGGTGGTTCCCTCCCTTCCCTATGGAAGGACCTCAGTGTGATTAACTGAGAGCTCCCCCAGCCACCTCTGTCAGGTTGGGTCCTCTGCTCACCATTGGGTATTGCATTTACCCACCTGCTTTAGCCGCCACTGGTTTCTAACCAGGGATACCACTCTCACTCCTCTGAAGCCTGAACTATTCAACCTGGAAACAAACTACTGGGGAAAAAATAAATTGTTTAAAAGTGCACACTCTGAGGGAATAAGATAAGCTTCAAAAGACCTCTTTCATTTCAACTTCATAAATTTTCACAGTAAATTTTCTTGCACACTGAGCACATTGCTACTACAACCAGGATTTAAGAAAGCCATGATACATGGACTCTCTATAACCAAGAAACTCATGCAGAGCCTACACCCCTGAAAGCAAAAAGAACCAAACAAGGCTGCAATAAACTATAAACATTAAAGTCACATCATTAAGGGGGAAAAATAAATTTTAAAAAGTCACATGGTCAAATCAAAAATAAATTCAAAAATAATTAGAAGAAATAGTC
>NW_016827960.1:19472-24966 GCF_001698545.2 Rhinopithecus bieti
TCTAAAAAGATAGATATTTTAAAGAAAAACCAATCAGAACTTTTGGAAATGAAAAACGCATTTAGGAAATTACAAAATGAAGTGGAATGTTTCAACATTAGGCTAGATATAGTAAGAGAAAGAATTTCAGAGCTCAAAGACAAGACTTTTGAATTGACTTAATCAGATAAAAATAAAGAAAAAAGAATCAAAAGAAATGAACAAAGTATCCTAGAAATATAGGATTATGTAAAATGGTCAAACCTAAGAATAATTGGTGTTACTGAAGGAGAAGAGAAAGCAAAACATTTGGAAAACTCATTCGATGGAATAATTGAGGAAAATGAGGAAAACTTTCCTAGCCTTTCCAGAGGCTTAGCTATCCAAATATACAAAATTTAAAGAACATCTCAGAGATTCCTTACAAAAAGAACATCACCAAGTCATGTAGTCATCAGGCTATCTAAAATCAAAGTGTAGAAAGGAATTCTAAGAGCAGTGAGACAAAAGCATCAGGAAACCTATAAAAGAAATCCTATCAGACTAACAGTAGGCTTCTCAGCAGAAATGCTACAAGTCAGAAGATATTTGGGTACTGTATTTAACCTCTTTAAACACAACAATTGTCAGTCAAGATTTTTGTATCCAGTAAACTAAGTTTTATAAATGAAGAAGAAATAAAGCATTTTTCAGACAAACAAATGCTGAGACCACTTGTCACTACCAGACCAGTCCTATAAGAAATGATAAAAGGAGTGCTAAATCTTGAAACAAAAGATTAATATGCACCAGAATACAATCTCTTGAAAGTATAAAATTCTTAGGTTCTAAAAAACTATAACACAATGAAAAAAGCAACATGTAAAGATAAAAATCGACATAACAACTGAAACAATACCTCATATCTCAATATTAATGTTGAATGTAAAAGGCCTAAATGTTTCACTTAAAAGATGCAGATTGACAGAATGGATTAAAAAATCACAAACCAAATATCTGCTGTCTTCAAAAGACTCACTTAACATCTAGAGATTCATATAAAATCAAGGTTAAAAGTTAGTGTTAGATAAAGGGATGGAAAATGATATTCCACATAAATGGAAACAGAAAGCAAGCAGCTGTAGTTTTTCTTGTATCAGATAAAGTAGACTTTAAAGCAACAACAATAAAACAAGACAAATAAGGTCATTTAATAAGGATAAAAGGATCAATCCAACAAGAAGATATTATAATCTAAATATGTAAACATCTAATTTTGTGACTCCCAGATTCATAAAACGGTTACTACTAGACCTAAGAAATGAGATAAGCAGCAACACAATAATAGTAGGAGACTTTAACACATCACTGACAGCACTAGACACATCAAGGAAGAGTGTCAGCAAGGAAACAGTGAATTTAAGCTGCACTGTAGAACAAATAGTCCTCACAGACATTTACAGAACATTCAACCCACAAGTTGCAGAATATACATTCTTCTCATCACCACATGAAACAGTCTTCAAAACAGACCATGTGATAGGCTACAAAACAGCCTCCGCAAATTTTCAAAATCAAAATTATGTAAAGTGTCTTCTCAGACCACAGTGGAATAGAACTAAAAATAAACTCGAAAAGGAACACTCAAAATTATACAAATATATGGAAATTAAACAATCTACTCCTGAACGGTTTTGGGGTTAACAATAAAATCAAGATGAAAATTTGAAAATTCTTTAAAATGAGTGACAATAGTGATGCAAGTTATCAAAACTTCTGAGATACAGCAAAAGCAGTGTTAAGAGAAAAGTGTATAGCACTAAATGGCTACATCAAAAAGTCTGAAAGATCACAAATTGACAACCTAATGTCACACCTCAAGGAACTAGAAAAACAAAAAGAAACCAAACACAAAAGTGGCAGAACAAATGAAATAACGAAGATCAGAGTACAACTAAAGGAAACAGAAACAAAAAATATAAAACATCTCTGAAACAAAAATTACCTCTTTGAAAAGATAAACAAAATTGATAGTCCATTAGTTAGATTAACCAAGAAGAGAAAAGATTCAAATAAACTCAATTACAAATGAAAATGAAGATATTAAAATCAACACCACAGAATATGAAAGATCTTTCGAGACTTCTATAAACACTCTATGCACACAAAGTAGAAAATGTAGAGGAAATGAATAAATTCCTGAGAATATACAACCCTCTCAGATTAAATCTGGAAGAAAAAGAAACCATGAATATACCAATAACAATCAGTGTAATTAAATTAGTAATAAAAAGATTGTCAACAAAAAAATTCCAGGGCCAGATAGATCCACAGCTGAATTTCACCAGACGTTCAAAGAAGAATTGGTACCAATTCTTCTAAAACTAATCCAAAAGATTGAGAAAGAGGAAATAATTCATAATTCAGTCTATAAAGCAATATCACTCTGATACCAAAACTAGGAAAAAAACATAACAAAAAAAGGAAACTACAGCTCAATATCCTGGATGACCCTGATGACCATAGATGCAAAAATCCTCAACAAAACACTAACAAACTGAATGCAGCAGCACATCAAAAAGTTAATACACAATATACCACAATCAGGTGGATTTCATCCCAGGCATGCAGGGATGGTTTAACATATGCAAGTCAATAAATATGATAAATTACATAAATGGAATTATAAACAAAAAGCATATGATTATCACAATGGATGCAGAGAAAGCATTTAAGATCCAGCATTCTTTTAAGAAAAACAAATTCAACCAACTAGGCATAGAAGGGACGTAACTCAAAATAAAGGCATATATGAGAAACCCACAGTCAACATCATATGGGGAAAAGTTGAAAGTGTTCTCCCTGAGAACTGGAACAAGACAAGGATGCCCATACTCAGCTCTTCTATTCAACATGGGACTGGAAGTCCTGTCCAGAGCAATGAGGCAAGAGAAACCAAGAAAGAAAAGAAAAGAAAAGAAAAGAAAAGAAAAGAAAAGAAAAGAAAAGAAGGAAAGAAAGAAAGAAGGAAGGAAGGAAGGAAAGAAAGAAAGAAAAGAAAGAAGGAAAGAAAGAAAGAAAGAAAAAGGAAAGAAAGGGAAAGAGAGAAAGAGAAAGAAAGAGAGAGAGAGAGAGGAAGAGAGAAAGAAAGAAAGAAGAAAGAAGGAAAGAAAGCGAATCCAAATTGGAAAAGAGGAAGTCAATCCATCTCTGTTGGCCAATGATATGATTGCATAACTAGAAAACCCTAAAACTCCTCCAAAAAACTCTTAGATTCAATAAATGAGTTCAGTAAAGTCTCAGGTTACAAAATCAATATACACAAATCAGTAGCACCACTATACACCACCAAAAACAAAGTTGAGAATCAAATTAAGAACTCAGTCCCTTTTGCAAAAGTTGCAAAAAAACTGGAATATACTTAACCAAGGAAGTAAAATACCTCTATAAGAACTACAAGACACTGCTGAAAGAAATAATAGATGACACAAATAGAAACACATCTCATATTCATGTATTAGAAGAATCAATATCATGAAAATGACCATACTGCCCAAAGCAATCTGCAGATTCAATGTAATTTTGTCAAAATACAAACAATTTTCTCACAGAATTAGAAAAAAGCAATGCTAAAATTCACATGGAACCAAATAAGAACCTAAATAGCAAAAGCAATCCTAAGCAAAAATAACTATTTTGAGGCATCACATTACCTGACTTAAAATTACACTGCAAAGCTATAGTTACCAAAACAGCATGGTACTGGTATAAAAGTCAATACATAGACTAATGGAACAGAATATATAACCCAGAAATAAAACCAAATAGTTACAAGCATGATCTTTGACAAAGCATGCAAAAGCATAAATTGGGGAAAGGACACTTTACTTAATAAACGGTGCTGAGAAAACTGGATTTTCACATGGAGAAGAATGAATCTGGATCCCTATCTCTCATCTTACAAAAAAAAATCAACTCAAGATTGATCAAAGATTAAAATCTAAGACATGAAACAATAAAATTTCTAGAAGAAAATCTAGGAAAAAATCTTCTGGACATTGGCCTAGGCAAGGAATTTATGACTAAGACTCCAAAAGCAAGTGCAAAAATAAATAAATAAATAGGACCTAATTAAACTAAAAGTCCTCTGTACAGAAAAAGAAATAATCAGCAGAGTAGACAGACAGCCCACAGAGTGGGAGAAAATATTTGCAAAGTATACATCTGACAAAGGATTAATATTCAAAATCTACAAGGGACATAAACAAATCAGCAAGAAAAGAATCCCATTAAAAAGTAGGCAAATGACATGAATAGACATTTCTAAAATAAGATATACAAATGGCCAATGAACATATGAAAGAATGCTCAACATCACGAATCATCAGGGAAATGCAAATTAAAACCACAGTGAGATACCACCTTACCCCTGCAAGAATGACCATTATTAAAAGTTTAAAACAATAGATGTTGGTGTGAATGTGGTGGAAAGGGAACACTTATACACTGCTGGTGGGAATGTAAACTAGTACAACCTCTATGAAAGACAGTGTGGAGATTCCTTAAAGAACTAAAAGTAGATCTACTGTTCAATCCAGGAATCCCGCTACTGGGTATCTACTCAAAGGAAAAAAGAAAAAACACACACCATTATACCAAAAAGACAATGGCACGCATGTTTATTGTAGCATAATTCACAATCACAGAGATATGGAACCAACTTAAGTGCCCATTGACCAATGAGTGTATAAAGAAAATGTGGCATATATACAATATGGAATACTATCCAAACATAAAAAATAATAAAATATGTATTTTTCAGGAACTTGGATGGAGGTGGAGGCCATTATTTTAAGTTAGGTAACTCGAGAATGGATAAAAAATACTGTATATTCTCACTTATAAGTGGGAGCTAAGCCATGTGTATGTATACACATAAAGAGTGGTGTAATGTACTTTGAAGACTCAGAAGGTAGAGGTTCAGAGGTGGGTGAGGAATAAACTACATACTGAGTACAATGTACACTGCTCTGTTGATGCTGCACTTAAATATTAGACTTCACCACTATACAATTCATTTGTGTAACCAAAAACCACTTGTACCTCAAAAGCTATGGAAATTTTTTAAATGTTTAAAAATAAATATGTACATACATAACAAAAAAATGACAATTAATTGTAGAATCTCAGCCTCGCTCCTGCCACCAGTGCTACCCAGAGATTGCTAAGCCCCAGTTCACCTGCCACCACCAACTCCAGACACAGAACATCCAGTCATGAATAAATATTCAAATATTCTTGGGTCATGGATAAATATGAGTTTGTTCAGAAGGCCAAACTAGTGGAGCAAGCTGAGCAATATGATGACATGGCAGCCTGCATGAAGTCTATCACTGAGCAAGGAGCTAAATTATCCAATGAGGAGAGCAATCTTCATTCAATTACTTATAAAATTGTTGAAGGAGCCCATAGGTCATCTTGGAGGGTCTTTTAAGTATTAGACAAATGAGGGGAGGTCCTGAAAAAAAAAAAAAAA
>NW_016827960.1:27398-29972 GCF_001698545.2 Rhinopithecus bieti
ATAGTAAGAAGAAAACTAAATTTAAAAATATACTGCTGGATTCCTTTCAGGATAGAATAGTTTCTATCTTCTCTAGGCTTCTCTCACACAAATGAAAAATATGAATATAACAAAACATAAAACAACTCTGAAGGATGAGAAGGGTGGAAAGAAGAGGGTGGTCTGCTTAGGGATCCTGAAATATTAGAAACTTGATGTGTTCCATGTGTTTTCTTTCTGCCTTCCATATGTTGGACAGGGCACTGGAGAAATCAACTCAGAATTACTAACAGGCATAGGAAAAAAAAAGTGCTGTTAAGGGGTCACAATGAAGAAATTGAACTTCCACTCCCTGCTTGGTCCTGGGTGAGGGTACTTTAATTCCCTCACTTGTGTGGTGTTAGTGGAACCAAGCAGAAAGTTGGGCTTCCATCTCTACCTAGCAGCAAAATAAAGCAGAATGAGCAGTAAATGGCAAAGCTAGTCAGCACTTTGCTTTCCCCACTGTTGTGCTGCAGGTCCCAGCAGAAAGTTGAGATTCCACCACCATGAGACAGTAATGGGGTACTGCTAGGAAGAACACATCTCTTCCAACCCCTGGTGTCAGTAGGAACCATTAAGGAGCTAAACTGCCACCTCCACCCAAAAACAACAGGTGGTGTGAGTTAGAACCTTTCTATTATGAAAGATGGTTTCAGTGGATCCCAGCAAGGAGCTGAACTTACACTCTCTCCAAAAGCAACAGGGTGACACTAGTGGGAACACTGTTTTCAGCAATGGCATAGTGGAAGGCACTTCTTCCTATCCTGAAGCAATAGGTGGTGTGAGCTGGTATTACTGGGCACTCCACTTTCCCCATAAATATCAGCACAGCCCAAGGTGCAGGAGATCATTCATCCTGACCTAATGTAATGAGGTGTCAAAGAGGCAACAATGGGGCAGGGTCAAGCAGTGTTAGTTGGAGCTCTGTTTTTGCAAGGGTGGTGTCAACAGGGCCCAGTAGGAAGCTCCACTTCCACTCTCACCTAGCACAAATGAGGGGATGTTATTTGGTGCTACTTAGCACTTTCCTTTTCACAAGCCTCGTGTTGGTAGGGACCAGATAAAATTCAAAATCATCATCCCACAAGGTCGTGGTGTGAGGCCTGCAAAATGATGCAGTTCAGCACTCTGCTTTCCCCTCCATTGATATTAGTGGAGCCAGGAAGAAGCTGATCTTATACTTTCAAATAGCAGCATCAAGGCAGAAGGAGGCGGTATTAGGTGGTTCTAGTAGGGACTAAGTCTTCGATTCCACTAATGTCAACAAGGACAAGTGAGGATATAAACCCCAGTAAGCAGCAATGAAAGAAACAAGTTGGTGAAATGCACTGCTAATCAATCCTGTGTTTTCTCCTCTGATGTCAGTGTTGCCTAACAAAGGGTCAAATGTTCATGCCCATGAATCGACAATGAGATTCAACATCAAATTTTAGCTCTAGCATAACAATAATTAATGAAACTGTATTATACCTAATTTACCAATTAGATATTGTCAGATAGGGTTGTTCTTTTTTTAAAAGGACCAACTATATGATTACTACAAGAAAATCACTTCAAATGTAATTATTTAGACAGGGTGAAAGCAAAAGAAAAAATATATGTAGCATATAAACACTAATTTTAAAAGAGAACAGGAATGACTATATTAATATCAGGTAAAGTAAAATTTAAACTGAAGAAAATTACTAGGAACAAATAACATCATTACATTATAATGTAAATTCACGAAGAAAATGTAGCTATTTAACTGTCTCTCTACAAAACAAGAAAGCTTCAAATTACATGACGCAAATACTAAGAGCACTATAGGGAAAAAATTATATTTATAGTTGGGGACATTGAGAAATATTTCTCAGAAATTGATAGAAATAAGAAAATTATGCAATGATATAGAAAATTAACATCATCATCAACCAATAGAATCTAAGTGTACATTAATAGAACACTATGTAACAACAACAGAATATACATCACATTCTATTCAAACTTCCATGAAGTAATCACTGATATAGACTATACTCTGGGCCACAAAACAAACAAATGTAAAAGAATTGAATGTATACATATTCTGTTCTCAGATTATAATAGAATCAATCTATAAATAAATAACATAAACAAAGAAGAATAATCTCCAAAGGTTTTGAAATTAAACACCACACTTCTAAATAATTAATGGGTAAAAAAGAATTCTCAAAAAATTATGTAGAATTGAATGAAAGAGAAAATACAACACATCAGATTGTATGCAATAAAGCTAAAGCAATACTGAAGGTAAATTTATGGCAGTTTACCTGATATTAATATAGCCACTCCTATTTCAAATTAGGGTTTGCATGTGATACATGTTTTTTTCCTTTTGCTTTTAGCCTATCTACATAATTGTATTATAAGCAATTTTTTCTAGTAGCAAGAATATACTGCGTCTTTTCAAAGGTCTGGTCTTCTTGCATTACAAAATACGAATGATCTCAAATTAAAATTTAAGCTTTCATATCAAGACACTACAAAAAGAAGAAAAAATAAATTTGATGCAAGCAGAAGAAAGCAAATAAG
>NW_016827961.1:0-1473 GCF_001698545.2 Rhinopithecus bieti
ACGTTATGCACATGTACCCTAGAACTTAAAGTATAATAATAAAAAACAATAATATATATCAGTAATTTTATATATGTAGCTGATGTAATAAAGCAGAGTATATGCTTAGTACAACTGAATTAAAACTAGATTTTTGTCATTATGCATTTCTTACCCTACCCAATGACTACTACAATTATCATAATTATTTTGTAGGGAGTCTACAAAATATTTTGATCATAAAGAAGCCAAGAAAGTGTGGTCTCTTCTAGTCTAAATAGATTCTGTGTTTTGTTCCTAAGTAAAGCAATGACAAAGAAATTACAGAGACAAATGATTATCAAGCAGGGCAAGATTTCAGAGTGCTGGTATTAACAGGACTGAAAACAGCTATAAGCATCTGAAATTAAAGGATTATACAAAAAAGAGACTGGTATTATCTGGGTACCTTGAACATAGTCTGTTCTTTTTATGGGAAAGTTAGGTCTGTATCTACCAATATAAATATAACCATCCGGAAGGCTTCAGAAAATCATTAGCTTGGAATAAACTACATCTCAGTTATCCATTGTGCAATTGCTACTTAAAGTTGTTGGCAGAGGTTGATAACTCCAAAGATATCAGCTGGATAAGGCTGACGAAAGGGAATATGATTGTTTCAAATATGCTTTTTCTTGCCAAGTAAAGAAGGTATCTTGCTAAGAGAGTAAAAGTGTTTTCATAGACTTTATGAAGAATATTTCTCAAAAACAAAGAACCATCTTTGAGTCTTTAAATGGGCAGTTACATGAGAAATTCAATTTTAAACCATTTAGATATTGAGAAAAAGCATCTTTAACTAATGATTAATGTTTGCTTTAACTCCAAATAAATTGATTCATGGTGTTTTTGCCTAGGAGAAAGAGGGAGATTCCTCCTTGACAACAGGGGCAGTAACAGTGAGTTTATTTGAAAATGTGCAATCCCTTGGTGACTATGTATCATTAAAATATTCTTTTACTCTTGTGAGAATAGAGGACTAATCATTGATTTATAAACTTATAATTCTACCACCAATAAACCTGAACACTCACCAAAACAAATCCAATAATTTGAAGTTTGAAAAGCTTTTCATAACATCTAGAGAGTATATCACATATAGCTATTATGTATAGGTTATATATGTATGTATATATGTCTGTATTTGTATGTCTATGCATACTATATATACACATACAATATATGAGTATATAATGCATGCAGGTATATGTACATTTATATATGTTTGTGTATACACACTCTCTCTCTTCTCTGTAAACAAAATTCTTCCATGGAGAAGTCATTGAATAGCATTATAAAAACCTCTTACAAAATTCTACCATGTGGCAATTCACAAAAAGGTACCTTACATTTTATTTTATTTTATTTTTTTTTTTTTATTGGAAGGTTATGGTGTTTTGGTGTTACTGTAGTGCAGAAGTGTGATGATCGATTTCTTTGAGTTAGAGCTCGTGT
>NW_016827961.1:5326-7096 GCF_001698545.2 Rhinopithecus bieti
TTGCAGTGAGCTGAGAATGAACCATTGAATTCCAGCCTGAGTGACAGAGAAAGACTCCATTTCAAAAAAAATAAAAAATACAATAAAACATCAACATGCCTTAGTCCTCTGGCCAGTCCCATCAATTAGTTGTAATTGTAATCATTACAATTTATATTAAGGAAAGGAGATGACTTGACTTCATTCATTCAGATCTTTATTGTCCTTTTTTTCTTTTTTTCTTTTGAGACTGAGTTTCTTCATTCTTGTCACCCAGGCTGGAGCAATGACGTGAACTCGGCTCACCGCAACCTCTGTCTCCCAGATTCAAGAGATTCTCCTGCCTCAGTCTCCCAAGTAGCTAGGACTACAGGCACCCACCACCACACGCAGCTAATTATCGTATTTTTAGTAGAGTTGGGGTTTCACCATGTCGGCCAGGCTGGTCTCAAACTCCGGACCTCAGGTGATCCACCTGCCTCGGCCTCCCAAAGCGCTAGGATTACAAGCGTGAGCCACCGCTCCCAGCCCAGATCTTTATTTGCCTACCTTTAAGGATAACAGTAGCTTGACATAATTACAATAAGTTCAATATATTCTTTTTCCCTATTTTTTATTTGTTCTCATCCCCATTGCCACAGCCCTCATTTAGCCTTTTGCAAATAGCTCTTGAGGTATAACCCTTGTTCCCTCTCTGGTCTCCTGGAAACCCATCTTGCCTCACTCCAATTTTCACCTGATATCGCCATTAACTTTGTGAACCATAGAATCAATTGTGTGGCTTATTTGATCACTTAAGACTGACTACACAATGAAGGTTAAGTGACCTAATATGGCATTAAAAATTGGCCACACATGGATTAATTCCAGACTTATTTCCTGATATTTAAACTCAAGAACTCCAAGCATGACTCAGCAGTTCAACCACTGTTGTGTCGACGTATAGTAGTCCCCTCTTATCTGAGGGGAATACATTCCAAGACCCCCAGTAAATGCCTGAACCTGTGGTTAGCACCAAACCTGATTTATACTACGTTTTCTCCTATACATACACACCTGTGATAAAGTTTAATTTGTAAATTAGGCAGAGTAAGAGGTTAACAACAACTAATAATAAAATAGAACAATTATAACAATATGCCATCATCATTACTCTTGTGCTTTGGGACAATTACTATGTAAAATAAGGATTACTGTCATGTGATACCATGACAGTTGATCTGATAACTTAGACTGCTACTAAGAAACTAAATGGGTGGGTAGCATATACAACATGGATCTGCTGGACAAAGGGATGATTCATTTCCTGGACAGGACAGAGGGAGATTGCGCGAGATTTCATCACACTACTCAGAATCGTGTACAGTTTGGTTCTGGAATTTTCTATTTAATATTTTTGAACTGTAGTTGACCACAGGTAACTGAAACCATAGAAAGCAAAACTATGGATAAGGGGAACTGCTGTATCTTTGTTCCCCTAAACCCTAAATTAGAATCAGATTCTCCTTAAGACTGTATATGGATCTTCTAAATTCTGGAACACTGTGTCCCAGATTCAAATAATCTATTTTCTCATCATATCAAAGAGTGTGATTATTCATGTCTTTCATTTTCTTACATAATATTAGAAGTTTAATAAATGTCATCATAAAACAATCTAAAAAAATAAATTGTCTCCATGCTTCTGTCTCATACAACACCTTGTAGCCTTGCATAGTAGGCACTGAGTTTGCAGATATTGATATACTCCATGGGAGGTTTAAATAACCTCAAAGAAAAATAATATTTTAT
>NW_016827962.1:0-271 GCF_001698545.2 Rhinopithecus bieti
AGAAAGAAGCTTTCTGAGAAACATGATTGTGATGTGTGAATTCACCTCACAGAATTACACCTTTCTCTTCATGAAGGAGTTTGCTAACACTGTGTTCTTGTAATCTGCAAAGTGATATGTGGGAGAGCACTGAGGCATAGGGTGAAAAGGAAATTTCCTCAGATGAAAACTAGAAAGAAGGTTTCTGAGAAACTGTTCTCTGATGTGTGAATTCCTCTAAAAGAGTTTCACTTTCTTTTCATTCAGCAGTCTGTTACCACTCTTTTGGGGA
>NW_016827963.1:0-2352 GCF_001698545.2 Rhinopithecus bieti
ACTTGTAAGAAGCACTCTGCCCTGATGATAGTATCCAGGAAGTTGGTAAATTCTTTTCCATGTTCATAATTATTCACCTTGTACCAAATACATTCTAGAGAAGAAACAGTAAATATAAGCATCTAGTTGTACCACAATAAAAAAGTGCACAAAACATAATTATCACTAAAGTGACAAGTGACAAAGTAAAAAAGCCATAAGTCTCATACATCCTAGCTAACTCATGATGTAGACTGGAACAGATACATGGAGATGATAGTGAGATGTTCCTCAACAACTTGGTAATATAGGGAAAAGCTTATAGTGTAAATATAGGGAAAAGCTTATAGAAATGGAGAGAATTCACATATAATGAATATGATAAGCTTTATATCATATAGCAATCAATCCAAGAAAGTATAAACATCTGAATTAAAAGTTTTAGAATACCCTAAACTTCAATTAGAGTAGGCTAGGTATAATGTAAGAGTGACAGAAATTTAGTACGTGGAAATCTAATAAACTGTGTATCATATTCTTCAGAGCAGAAGAAGGAGAATTGGACTGGAACCAACTAAAAGCAACTTTAACCACCAGAAGAGTCAGGAGTTGCTTATCCAGTATCCAGTAAAGAAACACTCAAATTTGGTCAAAAGAAATACTATCTCTAGAGAAATATACCTGCCCCTCCCCACCGCCCCCCACCATTGGAGGAATGAAATGCTCAGGCTTTACTATGGCCTGGATGAAAGACTTCTCACTGCCCTTTCCTTTAATTCTATAATTAAGAAATCTTCTAATGACAAATTTGACTCCCATATATGCTGACAGCAGAGAGGGGATATTCTGGTTGGCAGATATGAACATTTTGTTTACCAGAAATAATTAATTTTATAATAAGCTGACATTCTGGCTTATACATTTGTCTCTTTTGAGTTTCGTTACTATTAACGGGATGACTCTGGGGCCCTAACAGCAAGTTTCTGAATATACAAAGATGAAGAATCCTTGAATTGTGATAGTCATCAAAGTGGAGCCACCCAGTGAGTTTTGGTGGCCATCCAGCAGTGTTTCCTTAACAAAATTCCTCCACCTTCTTAATGCCTTAAAATTACAACAACAGAAACATTCATACTCTAAATATAAGATTACCACAGACATACTTACAGCATATGAAGACTCCTGTTGTCTAGAATTTGGCACCCTTATAAAATAAACCCATTTGTTAACTGTCTTGGTCCATCCTCACTCAATTCTTACCTTCTTGTAATGTTTGACTCAACCAGTAATAAAACCTCAGCAAGACTGGCTCATCTCTGACACAGTTAATATAGTGAAGCAGCAGAGAGTTGTTTAGCACTGAGCCCATCTGAGAAGGCAGCTGCAATGACAGAACAACTGATCAACAGTTAAGTATCTGAAAAGTGGATAAGGGAATCGTCATATAGAAAATATATAACAAAAATAGGCTGGGCATGGTGGCTTATGTCTATAATCCCAAAACTTTGGGAGGCTGAGGCAGGGGGATCACTTGGGCCCAGGAGTTTGAGGTCAGACTGAGCAACATATTTTTTAAATAATTTTTTTTTGTTTGTTTTGAGATGGAGTCTTACTCTGTCACCTAGGCTGGAGAGCAGTTGCGCCATCTCAGCTCACTGCAACCTCTGCCTCCCAGGTTCAAGTGATTCTTGTGCCTCAGCCTCCTGAGTAGCTGGAACCACAGGCATGCACCACCGAGCCAGGCTAATTTTTTTGTTGTTGTTGTTGAGATGGACTTTCGCTGTTGTTGCCCAGGCTGGAGTGCAATGGCGTGATCTCAGCTCACTGCAACCTCCGCCTCCCAGGTTCAAGTGATTCTCCTGCTCAGCCTCCCAAATGGCTGGGATTACAGGCATGCGCCACCACGCCCAACTAAATTTGTATTTTAGTAGAGGTGGGGTTTCTCCAGGTTGGTCAGACCGGTCTCGAACTCCTGACCTCAGGTGATCCGCCTGCCTCAGTCTCCCAAAGTGCTGGGATTACAGGTGTGAGCCACCGCACCCAGCCCAATTTTTGTATTTTTAATAGAGATGGGGTTTCACCATTCTGGCCAGGCTGGTCTCGAACTCCTGACCTCAAGTGATCTGCCCACCTCGGCCTCCCAAAGTGCTGGGATTACTGGCGTGAGCCACCGTGCCCAGCCTGATATAAATTGTTTTAAAAATTAGCCAGGCATGGTGATGCACATCTATAGTCCTAGCTACTTGGAAGGCTGAGGTGAGAGGATCACATAAGCCCAGGAGTTCAAGGCAACAGTGAGCCAAGATCACGCCACTGCCTGGGTGACAGAGTAAGACCCTATCTCAAAAAAAAAAAAAAGAAAAAAAAGGGCCA
>NW_016827963.1:4137-8098 GCF_001698545.2 Rhinopithecus bieti
TTGAAAGTATCTCCTAACCAATGTACACCCATTAGTAATGAGTATAAGAGTGTTTGTTTTGAGCTAAAATGCTTTTAGAGAATACTTAGTTGCGCTGAGGCCTTTAGAACTTATAGTCTAGTTAATTAAAACTATCTTTTTTGTTAAAAGTTAATACTAAAAGAGGGAAGGGGAGATTTCCAGTTAAAATGGCATATTGAACATATGATTAACTCTGGGTTCTCCCAAAGCCCCATTTAAAAGACAGTGAAAGAATGAAAAAGGTGGCTGGGCGCAGTAGCTCATGCCTGTAATCCCAGCACTTTGGAAGGCCGAAGTGGGTGTATCACTTAAGGTCAGAAGTTTGAGACCAGTCTGGCCAACATGGTGAAACCCCATCTCTACTAAAAATACAAAAATTAGGCCGGGTGTGATGGTGCACACCTGTAGTCCCAGCTAGTCGGGAAGCTGAGGCAGGAGAATGGCTTGAACCTGGGAGGCAGAGGTAGCAGTGAGCTGAGATCGCATCACTGCACTCCAGCCTAGTGATGGAGTGAGACTCCATCTCCAAATAAACAAATAAATAAATAAATAAATAAATAAAATAAGAATGCAAAAGGATAAAGCAAACCACAAGTTCAAAGAGAACAAGAGAGGAGACAACAGCATATGAGAAATCTAAATAAGATTTTGGAACCTAGAATGAAGATGGTTAAATAGAAACCAAGTTAGCAGAATAGATAAAATGAAATCTAAGGTATAGACAGAAAAAGCCTCAAAAAAATCAGATTCTTGCTTGACAACTCCCAGAAAGGATCAAGAGTTGAGGGACCAGATATCTCTAAAAAGTGGGGATGCAAGAGGGACAGAAAACAGGAGTATTGTATGAAAGGCTATATAAGAAGCAGTTAGAATCCCAAATTCCTTCATTATACTGGCAAAACATTAGGGCTTTACTCTCTGAAAATGAAGCTGGACTTGGATACCAGGCACAGCCAAGGGAGGATACCAAGACCATTTCTCACTGCTTTCTAGTGCTCAGGTCTCAGAGTACCAGTAGCCAGGTTTACACCCTGTGATGATGTATTACCCCATTCTAACACTGCTATAAAGAACTGCCCGAGACTGGGTCATTTATAAAAGGAAAGAGATTTAACTGACTCACAGTTCCGCATGGCTAGGGTGGCCTCAGGAAACTTAAAATCATGGCGGAAGGAGAAGCAAACACATCCTTCTTCACATGATGGCAGGAAGGAAAAGAATTAGAGCTGGGCAAAGGGGGAAGCCCCTCATAAAACCATCAGATCTTGTGAGAACTCACTATCACAAGAAGAGCATGAGGGAAACAGCCCCCATGATTCAATTACCTCCCATCGGGTCCGTCCCATGACATGTGGGGACTATGGGAATTATAATTCAAGATGAGATTTGGGTGGGGACACAGCCAAACCATATTGGATGGTTAATTTTAAGTGTTGATTTGGCTGGTCCACAGGCTGCCCAGATATTTGGAGAAACATTATTTTGGGTGTTTCTGTGAGGGTTTTTCGGATATAATTAACATTTAAATCAGTAGACTTTGAGTAAAGCAAATTGACTGCCCTCTGCCATGTGGATAGGTGTCATCCAATCAGTTGATGGCCTGAATAGAAGAGGTCCTAAAAGAAGAAGAAAATGTCCGACAGACTGCCTTCAGACTTTATCTGCAACAGCAGTTCTTCCTGGTTCTATAGTAGACTGCCACTTAACTCAAACTGGAACATCAGCTCTCCTGGGTCTCCAGCCTGCGGGCCCATCCTGTAGATTTTGGACTTACCAGCCACCATAATCAAATGAGCCAATTCCCTATAATATTATAAATACACACACACACACACACACACACACACACACACACGATTCTCTATGTACAACTGTGCAACCCCATAAGACAGGAAACAGGAGAATTCTGCTTTGAGAATATTAACATAGTCATCTGGGAGGATCCTCAACAAAACATCAAGATCCTACAATGAACAAGTCCTGCTCATACACACAAGTTTCCAATCATCATGTTACTGTTTTACTTTTAAATATGAACAATTAAGCTTTACCAAGCATTGGTGAGCAGTGGCTCACACCTGTAATCCCAGCACTTTGGGAGGCCAAGGCGGGAGAATTGCTTGAGCCCAAGAGTTTGAGACCAGCATGGGTGACACAGAGAGACCCTGTCTCTACAAAAAATTTAAAAATCAGCCAGGTCTGGTGGTGCATGCCTGTAGTCCCAGGTACTCTAAAGGCTGAGGAGGGAGGATCACTTGAGCCCAGGAATTCACGGTGTCAGTGAGCCATGATCATGCCACTGCACTTCAGCCTGGGTGCAAAGTGAGACCCCCATCTCTAAAAAAAAACTTAAAATAAAATTTAAATGTAAAAAGTACCATGAAAGACCAAACAATCTGAAAACAGAAACTACGAGGAAACAGAGACAAAGCTTGAAACAGAAAAAAATCACAGCCCAAAGTGTATACACACAGGCTCATGCCTGGTAGAGGGAGAACCAACCCTTAGGATGAGACCTAATTCCCCTTTCTTGTTCTAAAGATTGCTCTGGATAGGGCCTAGCGTATGTAGGAAAATGCCCCACTTCCTACCATTCATGCCTGCCACCAGAAAGACAATTTTTGTGGTTTTGTTTCCTTCATAGATGGGAGTTATGGGGCATGGATGGGGACAGACGGGATATATGCCTTGGCAGGTATCAGAAATTCACACATCCAATGTATTTCCTCACATATGTTGACTATGCCTGTTACTATCATGCATGTTAGGTTACATATGAACATGGCTATGCCTTCTTGGTTTGATATTGTTGGACTTAGCCAAATTCATCAAAATTCAGCTAACCAAAACAATGTTATGTATGCATCTTTATAAATGGGTACTTATTGATAATGGAATAATTTAGTGATGTACTGTATAGAGTGGTAGTAATGAAACCATACATTTAGTGTCTCCATTATAAAGTTTTAGACAATCATCTCATAAATCATTTTTTAACTTGAACATACACTGTGTTTCAGCTCATACAAATCAGCAAGACCTTTTTTTTTTGGAGATAGAGTCTCGCCCCGTTGCCCAGGCTGGCATGATCTCAGCTCACTGCAACCTCCACCTCCCAGGTTCAAACAATTCTCCTGCCTCAGCCTCCCAAGTAGCTGGGATTACAGGTGCCCACCATCACACCCAGCTATTTTTTTGTATTTTTAGTAGAGACAGGGTTTCACCATGTTGGCCAAGATGGTCTCGAACTCTTGACCTTGTGATCTGCCCACCTAGCCTCCCAAAGTGCTGGGATTACAGGTGTGAGCCACCGCACCCAGGTACTAAGATCTTTTATTATGGTAAGAATTGTCTTATTCCATTGAAACGTTTTGCTGTAACATGGGAAAAGGTACATCTTTTTCATAATTTCTATTAATGTAAAATAAAATTCAAAATGGACAAAAATATTACCAATGATATCTTCAGAGAACTAAGAAAAAATAATTGTACCCATGGAACTAAAACAGAAGGCTATAAAAAAATAATCATTGAACTGCACTAAGAGGAGACCTCACATTGGAGAAGCACAAATGTGTTCTGTGTTTGTGTCTTTCATTCAATAAATGCCTATAGGTAGGCCATGAAGGCTCCAGTTAGGCATGGCCACTATTACTTCCTATTGTTTCATATCCAAAGCTTCACAGACTTCTGTTACCTGGCAGGTAAAATGGAAATAACAATGCAAGAGAGCTGTAAGGACTAGAGCTAACAATCAGAGAATACACTGAAGTTTAAGCATCCAGAAGATAATGTCTTAAAATGCTTTCCTAGGCCAGACTCAGTGGCTCACACCTGTAATCCCAGCACTTTGGGAGGCCAAGGCAGGTGAATCACCTGAGATCAGGAGTTTGAGACCAGCCTGGCCAACATGATGAGACCACCGTCTCTACTAAAAATA
>NW_016827963.1:11107-14625 GCF_001698545.2 Rhinopithecus bieti
TAAAAATTTAAATAAAAAAAAAAAAAAAAAAAAAAAAAAAAAAAAAAACATATCAAGAAAATAAATACCCTGTTCAGTTAAGCCATTGAGCAGATGCTCTTAAAGTACTAAAAAGCAATTTCCACAAAATGACTTCTGTCATATAACTAATGCTAATAGTTATTTTAACTTTATAAAGGCCAATACAAATGCTAATTCCACAAAGTGCAATACAACTGTAATGAAAATACTCACCATTCTCTTTTTTGGTAAGTAAATATAACAAATGGCAAACATAAGGGCACTGTTAAAACATAAAAAAAAAATTAAGAGAAATGATAATATGTCTTGAACAGAGGGGCAACACATTTTCCTCAAATGTCAATCTTACACTGATTAAGTAAAAAACCTTCAGGACTTCACTGAACAATAGTTTTACAAAGAGTCTCTTTTTCCTACTATATAGTGATAAAAAAACAATAGTTTTAATCAGCATCTCATTAGGTAATTTTTTAGTTATTTTGGAATGTAAAGATATTGCAGACAATTTGAAAACAGAATTACCTATCATCCTTCTACCTAACAACAATTCATGCATTCCTTTCAATATTTGTATAAATTCATACAAATATTGAAAGGAATGCATGAATTGTTATTATATACAAATACTGAAAGGAATGCATGAATTGTTGTTATTCCTTTCAATATTTTTATGTATGTATGTATTGTTAGTTGGTGGAGACAAGGTCTCACTATGTTGCCCAGGCTGGTCTCTAACTCCTGGCCTCAAGTGATCCTCCTGACTCAGCCTCCTAAAGTACTAGGATTACAGGCATGAGCCACTGTATCTGGCCCATACTTATTAAGACATAAACTTGAAACTTTTATCCTGATTTTCTATTTAAAACCATTTTCCCATGTTGTCTATTCTTCAAACTTATCATTTTCAATGATGCTTCATACTCCAGTCAGTATATATACAAGAATTTAGTTAACAGCTTAGTCTTCAGTTTGGCAAATAGCATGCACTCAATTTGCTAATTAAATTATTGAATGACTGATTCCCTTCTACCATTTCATTTTCAGTGTCCATCTGTTGAGGTCTTACTCTAGATTAGGGGTCAGGAAACTATGGTCTCCCTGTTTTTGTATATAAAGTTTTATTGGGACACAGCCACATTCATTAATTTATTATTGTCCACAGTTGCTTGCACACCACACCAGCAGACTTGAATAGTTGCGACAGAGACAATATGGCCTTCATGCTCAGAATATGTATTACCTATCCCTTTAAGAAAAAGTTTGCCAACACCTTCTCTAAATAACAGGAAAGTGAAAAAATAAAGTATTTAATAGTACTAGAGAAAGCAACAAGAGCAAAGACTTTCTTTAAACAAAATTTGTTATTTTGTAGTCATGACTCTAAACTTTAAAGTCTAAACTACAGCATATTCCATATTGCCTCTTCTGTACTTAGAAATGGTTTGAGAAAGAATCTAAACATATTTTTAATAAGCATGAATTTAGATATGGATTTTTTTTTTTTTTTTTGAGACAGAGTTTCACTCTTGTTGCCCAGGTTGGGGCACAATGGCATGATCTCAGCTCACTGCAACCTCCGCCTCCCGGGTTCAAGCGATTCTCCTACCTCAGCCTCCCGAGTAGCTGGGATTACAGGCATGCACCACCACGCCCGGCTAAGTTGGTATTTTTAGTAGAGACAGGGTTTCTCCATGTTGTTCAGGATGGTTTCGAACTCCCGACCTCAGGTGATCTGCCCGCCTTGGCCTCCCAAAGTGCTGGGATTACAGGTGTGAGCTACCACGCCTGGCTGGACTCTTTTTTTAAAAGAAAGAATACATGTTATGACCATGTCTGCCATATGCTACCCAGAGAATAGCAATTTTCAGTATAAAAAATGTGTTACCTCATACGCTTAAGGATATGAACTATTAGCAACACTATCATGTTGAATATGAAATGAGTGTTACACAATCACTTGCCCTAGACTCCAGCATTATAGGAAATCTGACATTCTCTTTTAATCACATGTAGAAAGGAAAAACTCATATATATTAATTATTTTAAAATTGCCTTTCTGTCAAATATTTAGGTTGGTGCAAAAGTAATTGCAGTTTTTGCTATTTCAATGGCAAGTACTTTAATAAGTACTTGGGTTATAAAAGGCTCAGTCCCTGCCTGGAAGAACTCAGTCTATTGAGCTATTAGAGGAAAGGAGAAAGCATATCTTCTTATTTCCTATTCTTTACAAAGTATGTTTAAACACAGAATTCATTTGTATTGCAATTTGGTCAGTTTATGAACAGAAACAATATGAGGTTAAGAGAGATGTCAGAGGTTAAGAGAGATGTCAAAGGTTAAGAGAGAGACAATGATGTACCACTTGTCATTCAACCACACCTGTGCACCACAAGACATGCAGCAGGGATAAGCATCCTGCATCCTTACTTTCTATCGACACTTCCAAGGTTACCACTCTTTCACCCTTGTATAGAAAAAGACCTCCTCTGAGACTTAGTTCACCCAACTTTACTACCTCTACCTTACCTATACCTTGTCAGCTCACTACTAACCTAGTACCTTCCCCAAAATTCCATGAGGATTTGGGCATCTCACTCAGTTTTCAGCTCTAACTCTAAACCCAATATCATGCCAGATGACTTTAATGTCCCTATCAACAAATCACCGTGGTCTTAGAGTTTACTGACCTCAATTCCAATGACCTGATAACCATCTACAGAAATATTGTGTATTAGATACGCCGAATGACCCTGACTGCTTTCCTGCCAACTTAGCAATGTTTTTGACATCATATCCAGCTGTTGAAGCATGTTTCAGAGCTGGCATGAAAGCAAGAATCTGCAGTTCCCAAAAACAAAGTGAAAGTAGAAACACTAAATATTGAACAAGCTTTCTCACCAATATTTCTTGCCAAACCTTAAAAACTTTGAACTTACGACTTTAATAGCTACAAAGGGAGGCAGGGGTAGGGTAGGCAGAGGATAAAGCTTAGGACCCACCCAATGTGTAGATTATGCAGAGGATCTATTATAATAAAAAACTGGAACCCCCAAGAGCTACACACTAAGTGTATGGTTGTGAAATTAAAACCCCACTGTGTTGAACAGGACAGCAAGTAAACTTTCTGGTCTTGACCGTGGAAATGGGTGAAAGGAAAATAAAACCTTTCCTAAGAATTTGTAACCTCAAGCCAGCTCAAAAAATGTCTGCAGTTTGGCCACGCGTGGTGGCTCATGCCTGTAATCACTTTGGGAGACCAAGGCAGGCAGATTACCTGAGGTCAAGAGTTCGAGACCAGCCTGACCAACATGGATAAACCCCGTCTCTACTAAAAATACAAAATTAGCTGGGCATGGGGGTGCATGCCTGTAATCCTAGCTACTCGGGAGGCTGAGGCAGGAGAATCGCTTAAACCTGGGAGGCAGAGGTTGCGGTGAGCCAAGATCACGCCATCGCACTCCAGCCTGGGCAACAAGAGCAAAACTCTGTCTCAAAAA
>NW_016827963.1:18382-21603 GCF_001698545.2 Rhinopithecus bieti
TTTTTTGAGACAGAGTCTTGCTCGTCACCCAGGCTGGAGGGTGCAGTGGTGCAATCTCGGCTCACTGCAATCTCCGCCTCCCCGGTTCACACGATTCTCCTGCCTCAGCCTCCCAAGTAGCTGGGATTAGAGGTGCCTGCCACCATGCCTGGCTAATTTTTGTATTTTTCGTAGAGACGGGGTTTCGCCATGTTGGCCAGGGTGTTCTCAAACTCCTGACCTCAGGTGATCCGCCCCCCTCAGCCTCCCAAAGTGCTGGGATTACAGGTGTGAGCTACCACGCCTGGCCTAAAGCTGCTTTTTAAAAGTAGCTAGAGAGAAAAGAAAAAAAGGATTACAATTAGACTGATTCAATAACATGATGGAAGCAAGGAGCCAGTGGAATGATATTGTCAGTATCCCGAAAAAATGTAACTGTCATTACAGAATTCTACATACACCAATACCAGTTTTTAAGAACAAGGGCAAAGTAGAGACATTTTCAGACAAAGAGTTTGCCATCAAAAGATTTTCAATGAAAGAATAAAAAATACACTTTTAGCCAAAGGAAAATAATCTCATCTTGAAGGTGTAAGATGCAAAAACAAATGATGAGCAAAGATACTGGGAGATATGTGGGCAAATCTAAACAATTATCAACTGTAAAAACAGTATTGGTCAGGCGCAGTGGCTCACGCCTGTAATCCCAACACTTTGGGAGGCCGAGGCAGGCGGATCACCTTGAGTTTGAGACCAGCCTGACCAATATGGAGAAACCCTGTCTCTACTAAAAATACAAAAAAATCGCACCATTGCACTCCAGCCTGGGCAACAGGCTGTCTCAAAAGGAAAAAAAAAACACCTATTCTGTGTGTGTGTGTGCGCGTATGTGTGTGTGTGTGTGTAAAGGGATGGAGAAAAACAAGGTAAAACTAAAACCAGACAACAACAGCATATAAGCCAGGAGCAGTATGATGAGAGCTAAAGCATTCTTCAGTACCATATGACAGGAAGAGAAAAAAAAAGAACAAGAAAAAGAGAGTTAAAGCATCCTAAGGTTTTTGAATGCTATAAGATAAAGGTACAGATGCCAGTCACCTTTAGACTTAAAGTATGCATGTTAAGTAGGTACAAAAACACTTAGATGACTTCCAAACAAGAATAGGAAAAAAAACTAGGGTCAAAAAAAAAAAAAAAAAAGCTCATTTAGAATATCTCAAAATAAGATATCTGAATTTACTTCTACTATAATCACTACACCAAGGNTATATATATCTATTATATATATATATCTGCAGTTTGAATTTACACAAATGGGATGGCCTGGAAAACCTAAAGAGAATAACTTAAAGTGGCTCTAGCTTAGTTGTAACTCCCAGGTAAATCATGTATCTTGTATCCAGGGACTTGTATCTAGAATACAGAAAGAGCTCTTATAACCCTATAGGATAATGAACAACCCAATTTAAAAGTGGACAAAGGATCCTAACAGACATTTCTCCAGGGAGGGTATACAAATGGCCAATAAGCACATGAAAAGATGCTCAATATCATTAGTTATCAGGGAAATGCAAATCAAAACCACAATGAAAGACTACTTTACACCTATTAGCATAGCTATAATCAAGTCAGATAAAATAGCCAGTATTGGTGAGGATGTGATGAAATTTGAACCCTGTTATAGATTGCTGGAGGGAATGAAAAATGGTACAGCCACTGTGGAAAAGAGTTTGGCGATTCCTCAAAAAGCTAAACATAGAATCGCCATATGATACAGTAATTTTTTTCCTAGGTATATACTCAAAGGAACTGAAAAAGCAGGAACCTGAACAGATATTTATATACCAATATTCAACACAGCATCATTCACAATAGCCAAAAGGTGGGAACAACTCAAATGTCCAACAACAGATGAATGGATAAACAAAATGAGATATAGTCATCCCTTGTTATCAGCAGGGGATTGGTTCCAGGACTTCCCCTCTCCGCCATCATATCAAACTCTACAGATTCTCAAGTTCGTTATATAAAATTGTGTAGTACTTGCATATAACCTATGCACATCCTCCTGTATACTTTAATCAGGGGGTGCCCAGTCTTTTGTTTTCCGGGCCACACTGAAAGAAGAACTGTCTTGAGCCACACATAAAATACACTAACACTAACGATAGCTGATGAGCTTAAAAAAAAATCCCCCCCAAAAATCTCATAATGTTTTAAGAAAGCTTATGAATTTGCGTTGGGCCTCATTCAGAGCAATCCTGGGTTGTGGGTTGGACAAGCTTGCTTTAAATCATCTCTGGATTAGTTATAATACTTAATATAATGTAAATGCTATGTAAATAGTTATTACACTATTACACTAAAAAATACTATTACACTAAAATATTATTTTATTTGTATTATTTTTTATTGTTATCTGTATCTTTTAATATTTTCAATCAATAATTGGATGAATCTATGGATGCAGAACCCTCAGACACAGAGGGCTGACTTCATATATATGAAGTAGAATATTATTCACCCATAAAAAGGAATGAAGTTCTGATACATGGTACAAATGGATGAACCTTGAAGACATTATGATAAGTGAAAGAAGTCAGACACAAAAGGATAAATACTGTATGATTCTACTTATGTGAGGTGCCTAGAATAGGCAAATTCATAGAGACAGATAGTAGATTAGAGGCTACTAGGAGCAGGGGAAAGAGGGAATAGGGAGTTACTGTGTAATGGTTAGAAAATTTCAGTTTAGGGTAATGAAAAAGTTTTGGAAATAGATAGTGGTGATGCTTGCACGACACTGTGAATGTAATACATGTCACTGATATATACACCAAAGAAGTTTTAAAATGGTGAGGGTCAGGCACAGTGCCTCACATCTATAATCCCAGCACTTTGGGAGGCCAAGGCAGGAGGATTGCTTAACGCCAGAAGTTCAAGGCCAGCCTGGGCAACATAGTGAGACTCTGTCTCTAGAAAACTTTAAAATTAGTTGGGCATGGTAGTGCATGCCTGTGGTCCCAGCTACTTTGCATGATGAAGTGGATGACTCATTGTATGGTATGCGAAATAAATCTCAATAAAGCTGTGTTTGTCTTTGGTTTTTTTTTTTTTTTTTGAGACAGAGTCTCGCTCGTCACCCAGGCTGATCAATCGAGGTTGCAGAGAGCCATGACAGTGCCACTGCACTCCAGCCTGCACAAGAGTGAGACCCCATCCCAAATTAAAAAAAAAAAAAA
>NW_016827963.1:24496-28805 GCF_001698545.2 Rhinopithecus bieti
AAAATTAGAGGACCCCAAAATTGCTTTTGTTTTCTGGGTAATGTCTGTCAACACTGACCAGGTTAGAAATAATACTGAGAATATTTTTTTTGAGACAGGTTCTTGCTCTGTCACCCATGCTGGAATACAATGGCACCATCACAGCTCACTGCTGCCTCCAACTCCCAGGCTCAAACGATCATATGATTTCCGCGCCCCGCCCCACCCCCAGCCTCCCAAGTAGTTGGGAGTACAAGTGCATGCCACCACACCCAGCTTTTTTTTTTTTTTCCCAGTAAAGACGAGGTCTCACTAGGCTGAAATGCAATGGCATGATCTCAACTCACTGCAACCTCTGCCTCCTGGACTATAGCGATCCTCCTGCCTCAGCCTCCTAAGTAGCTGGGACTATAGGCACATACCACCACACCTAGCTAATTTTTGTACATTTTGTAGAGATGGGGTTTCACCATGTTGTCCAAGTTGGTCTCGAACTCCTGAGCTCAAGTGATCTGCCCACCTCGGCCTCCTCAAAGTGCTGGAATTACAGGCATGAGCCACCACGCCCAGCCCATTTCTACAAATCTTTTTAATGTCTCTGGCTTAAGAGAATACAGTTGGAATCTGTGCTTCTATATTAATTCTGTTATGTTTTGATTGAATTGCATGAAGAAAATCCAGCCTCACACAGATATATAGTTGGAAAAGGTAGGAATAGTTTAAAAGGCTTTTCAGAAAATTATGGATATTAGTCTTTGCTACTACACCAAAACTTGACAAGTGGTAGTTTCTTAAGGGGTAGCTGTAATGTGGAATCTGAAACACTCTCAATGAAAGCTCTGTACTCTGTTCCATTAAAATTCATTGATGCATCTTGTATTTTAAAGGGTTCTTTTACTCATTTATGAATTTAGAACATCATAGTTGTTCATCGGGAAAATATTGGCTCACTGAGTTATACTGAGCTTCCAAATGCTGACACATTTCATTATATGGTAACTAAAAATCACAACATTAATACCATCACCAATTATTAGAAAAGTCTTTCAGGTATCTGAAAGCTGTCAGGTTCATAGTGGCAGATACAAATTTTCTAAACTTTAATTTTTCACTTGAATGCTCAAATGTTATCACTGGCAACAGATACGGCCAGTTGTTTTCCTTGAATAACAGGCTTGTTTTGTTCATTTTCAAGAAAACATCTTCCAAGTACCCAAGTCTGTATAACCATGGTTTGTATGTCAGTCACTCTTGTTTTTGAGACAGAGTCTCACTCTGTCGCCAGGCTGGAGTGCAGTGGCGTGATCTTGTCTCACTGCAACCTCTGCCTCCTGGGTTCAAGCAATTCTCCTGCCTCAGCCTCCCAAGTAGCTGGGACTACAGGTGCGCGTCAACATGCCTAGCTAATTTTCCTATTTTTAGTAGAGACGGGGTTTCACCATGTTGGCCAGGATGGTCTCAATCTCTTGACCTTGTGATCCGCCTGCCTCGGCCTCCCAAAGTGCTGGGATTACAGGTGTGAACCACTGCGCCCGGCCATCAGTCATTCTTTCAAATAAAAAAGGAGCTAGTTTGGCTCACAACTCAATCACACAAATGCTTTTCCTCAGAATAACCATTGTACTTTAGTATGCAGGAGGACTTTGTACTTGCCATTTCATCACACAGAATATTAAAGACGTAGAGATTTAATAAAACTATTGAGTTAATTTTTATGCTTCACTTGACATTCTTAAGTGAAATTAGCATTTTTGTTTTTTTTACCACAATGAAGAACATAATGAAGAATATGCTAGTACAGTTTGGTGCCACTGCCTTGATTCATGTTAAATGGCCAGTAGTTTTACCCACAATTGCTTTAGCACCATCAGCGCTAAGGTTAACAAAGTGAAAATGGCAAATAATACCTTGGTGTTATTATGAAAATAATTTTGACCTCTTGGACTTCCTGAAAGGGTCTTAGGAAGCCCCAGGGGGTCCACAGACCATATTTGAGTATTTCTTGTCTAGGACATCATGTTATACCTAGATTATCATGACAGCTTCCTAACTAGTATTCCTGCCTTCGGCCTCTCTCTTAATTCACATTGTTGGGCACTACTAGATATAGCTTCCTACAGAGCTGCTTTCAACATATTCCAGCCAAAAATTTTCAGTGATTTACCCACTGAATAAAGTTCAAATTCCTTAGCATCACATCGGAAGACCTCTACAATCTGTCCTCACCCAACTTTTTCAGACTTACCACCTAACACCATCGCCAATTAAGTCAGGCTGGTCTATTTAAGGTCTCCTAAAACACAATTTACACACCTCACAACTTTGCTTGAAATATTCCCATCATATCAAATATCATTTTCTGTCACCAAATCCCAAATCCTATTCAAACTGTGAGGCCCAGCTCAACACCCACATACTTTATGGTGCTTTTAACTAATCATTTTGATTTACAGTGCTTTCTTCCTTCCTGGAAATATTATAGCAATTATTATCCTCAAACTATCATATGCTGTTTTTGATAATTTATGTGATTTCCTTAATTCTCCAACTAGATTTCAAGTTCCTGGAGTATAGAAACCCTATGCTAAACTTTGAATCTTCTACAGTGCGTAGAACAACGCAATGAACACACTGGAAACATCATTTTAAAAAATAAAATCAATAAATGAATTCCCTTCCCAAAGGCAAGAAAAATCAGTTAGACGAGTGATTCACACGGTCTGTGAACTACTGATGGTCCTTGAAAGTCTTCCAGGTGGAGAGTAGATTGATTTCTTAAAGTTATTAATGTTTTTAAGGGAAATAATTATGCTATTTAATAAAAATCACTCCATTGGCACTCATGAAAAGTAATCCTCTCCTTCTCATTAATTCTGATGAGGCTTTTGCAGTGTTAATCAAGAAAATGTAGAATAAATGACTTAAAGGACCCTGTTGAAGTGGTTTAAAAGGGAAAAGATGGCAATGAGTGCTCTAGATCAGCAAACAAGACTCCAATGTGAAATCAACTTTATCTGTAACATTTTTATTTCCTTAAAATAAGATATAAAGTAAATATGATAAAAACTTTCTATTTGTTAATCTGAGAGACAGGAGCAAAATAGAATGCTATCATTTGCCCTTTTCTGTATATTTGATACGTCTACGTTATCTTGGTACATTTCTGTATGTTTGATATATTTTTAAAATAAGGAAAAACACATTGTATAGCATGCTGAAGGATATATGGTGCATCAATATACACTCATGTACTATTTGATTGATGCCTAATGCTGTCCAATTTTTACTTACCAGTGCATCATCTTGCAATGAAGCAAAAAAGAAGCCATAGAGCAAGTTAATTTGCTCCTTACGATCAATGAAGTCAAACATTGCAACCAGCCAACGATAAAAAAGCACCTATTGAAGAGACAAAATACTTATCTTTAAAGAAATATAACTGGTACAGAAGAGTTTAATTCTGCCCCCCGTCCCCCATCGCCAGGGCTATTTTAGAGGCTTCAGGCACAAAGTAGAATAATAGATTTTATTTCTCAGTAAAAATTTCTGTTTGAACATAGCCCTTGCATCAAGATATATTGTTACAAAACTACAGGCTTTGCACAAAAGGCCAATGCCATTACTTGATAAGTGGCTCTTCCTTGTCAGCCCTTAAGTGGTTCTGAAGGACTTATAATCAAAGTGTTTAAAAAGATTACCTTGGTGCTACCAGAACACTTGTCAACACAAAGCCAGGAGACTGCCTTAACCACAGAATCTTGTGATATTACTGTTGCTGGGATCATGCACTTCAATATCCGTGTGTTTACAGCATTTCCTGGAAAGGAGACAAGCTAAATTAAACTACATTTTAATGTCTCGATTGTTCTTTTACTATTATTCACTCTTGGATCTAAAAATCTCACATTAGGCTGGGCGTGATGGCTCATGCCTGTAATCCCAGCACTTTGGGAGGTCATGGTGGGTGGATCACCTGAGGTTGGGAGTTCGAGACCAGCCTGACCAACATGGAGAAACCCCATCTCTACCAAAAATACAAAAATTAGCCAGGCGTGATGGAGCATGCCTATAAGCCCAGCTACTCGGGAAGCTAAGGCAGGAGAATCGCTTGAACCCAGGAGGCGGAGGTTGTGGTGAGCCGAGATCGCGCCATTGCACTCCAGCCTGGGCAACAAGACCAAAACTCCATCTCGAAAAAAAAGAAAAAAAAAACCTCACATTATATTGAAGGCAATAAAAACCAACAGTATGTAAAATTCAGTATCTCTTATCGTTATTAATAAATTGTTCAAAACAAAAATGTACCTTTAACTACTGACGTAAACTATAA
>NW_016827963.1:30341-35069 GCF_001698545.2 Rhinopithecus bieti
TTTTGAGACAGGGTCTGACTCTGTCACCCAGGCTGGAGTGCAGTGGTGCAATCATAGCTCACAAGAACCTCAAATTCCTGGGCTCAAGCAATCCTCCCACCTCAGCCTCCAGGGTAGCTGGGACTACAGGCACGTGCTACCATACCTGCTTACGTTTTTTATTTTTAGCAAAGACAAGGTCTCACTATGTTGCCCAGGCTGGTCTCGGACTCCTGGACTCAAGGGATCTGCCCACTTCGGCCTCCCAAAGTGCTGGGATTACAGGCATGAGCCACCGTGACTGGCCTAGAACAAGATATTCTTGGAATTGACTGGCAGTAATACCATTCTACACTAGTCCAATCTTTCCACTTGATCTCAGGCCTCTATGGTGTTCTCCCATCTGGTAATAGAAATGATGTCACAGAGATCACCTGAGGTCAGGAGTTCGAGACCAGCCTGGCCAACGTGCTGAAACCCCATCTCTACCAAAAATACAAAACTTAGCCAGGCATGGCGGGCGCCTGTAATCCCAGCTACTCAGGAGGGTGAGGCAGGAGAATCACTTGAACCTGGGAGGCGGAGTTTGCAGTGAGCCAAGATCCGTCTCAAAAAAAAAAAAAAAAAAGTCACAGAGGCTGGCTTTGAATACATCCTATCTCAACTTCTGTTAATTAGGCTTTAAGAATTAGAATATATCTCATCACTTTCTACACTATCATTCTGTGGAGAAGAAAGGAAGCAGTGATAGGTAATGAATCACAAAATAAAATCTCTGCTTTCCACTCTTGTGGTTCCTTTTCCTGTTTTCTTTCTCACTCCCATCCACTAACTCTTCGAAATTTAAAATAGTCTCACCACTAACACATTACACGTGCACCAAATTCAAAAGGAGAATTCAATACAGATTCTATTTTACTTCCAAGTGACTTAATTTTTAAAGAGTCTAAAGTCCCTTTGTACCTAATTATGATGACATTTCTAGCATACCTGCCTCTAAATATGCATTTAAACTTATCAAAAGAGCTGCATGTAAAGATCTAGTAGGGATGGGGGACATCACAGAAATAACTATAATAAAAGGGAGAAAAGGAATTAAGGAGGCCACATTTGACCTCAGCAAATTCCAGCTTAGTAGAAAAAAAAAATGAAAAGTAACAATAGAAAGCCAGAGATTATTTTTTAAATTGCTATGTAAGTTTCCCAAGTCTAAGGCATGCATTTTGAGACACCTCAAGTCCTGGCAGACATCAAGATAACCTAATCATTAATTTCTGAGATAAAAAAAGGAGGCTGGGTGCAGTGGCACGAACCTGTAGTTCCATCTAATTGGGAGTCTGAGATGGGAGGACTGCTTGAATCTAGAAGGTCGAGGCTGCAGTGAACCGTGATCATATCACTGCACTGCAGTCTGGACAACAGAGTGACACTCTGTCATGAAAAAAAAATCTCTAAAACAGAAAACATCTGTATACTCCACATATGTTGTTTTTGTTTTGTTTTGTTTTGTTTTGTTTTGTTTGAGATGGAGTCTCGCTCTGTCACCCAGGCTGGAGTGCAGTGGCATGATCTCCGCTCACTGCAAGCTCTGCCTCCTGGGTTCACGCCATTATCCTGCCTCAGCCTCTCAAGTAGCTGGGACTACAGGTGCCCACCACCACGCCCGGCTAATTTTTTGTATTTTTAGTAGAGACGGGGTTTCACCATGATAGCCAGAGTGGTCTCAATCTCCTGACCTCGTGATCCACTCACCTCAGCCTCCCAAAGTGTTGGGGTTACAGGCATGAACCACTGCACCCAGCCCCTACTCCATATATATTTTAAAGTGAGATGGGAGTGGGTGAATTGATCTTGACAGACATTGTTCAGTTAAACACAGATTCCTGGAAAGATATTAGAAGCAAACAATCTAAAACCATCTACAAGAAAAAAACCAATTTTATTAGGTCTCATTTAACTTTCTAGGGAAACACAGAGAACTAATCAGATAAAAATGGAGAAATAAAATACCTGACAGTCATATGTTGAATTCGGTTAGTAATGTGTTGTTACTTTAAAATAAATAGACACACCCCTGCAAATATGCTGCTAGGATATAAACAAAGGAATCTAACATGCAACAGCCAGGAAATACTTAGTATATAAAGCATTTGGTTTGGAGAGCTGTCTTAATCTTTCTTTTTTTTTCCCAGAGACAGAGTCTTGCTCTGTGGCCCACACTAGAGTACAGTGGCACCATCATAGCTCATTGCAGCCTCAAACTCCTGGGCTCAAGTGATTCTCTTGCCTCAGACTCCCAAGTAGCTGGGACTACACGCACATGCTACTGCACCTAGCTAATTTTTTTTTTAACATTTTGTAGACAAGGTTTTGCTTTGTTGCCCAGGCTGGTCTCAAATCTGGCTTCAAGCAATCATCCTGCTTTGGCCCCCCAAAGTGCTGAGATTACAGGCATGAGCCACTATACCCAGCCTTAACGTTTTTTTAAGTAGAAAAAAAAGCAGCAATGTGGTACAGTATAAGCACTAGAATGGGCGTTTGGACATCTTATTTCCCCAGTTCTACCTCTGACATTAAGCAAGTCTCTTCAACTACTCTGAGCCTCTTTTTCCTCACCTTTAAATGAGAGTGTTTAGAGTCTAAAATACCTTCCAAGTCTGAATTTAAATGAGAAAAGTTAAAAGGTTCAAGTAAATAAAATATTGACCAGGTATTATTTCTAAGAACCTCTTCCAACCATCCCAACCATCACCAATGAATTTAGAACAGGAAAAGATGCACTTGCACAAAAGAAAAAGCATCTTAGCTGGGCGCGGTGGCTCATGCCTGTAATCTCAGCACTTTGGGAGGCTGAGGCAGGTGGATCATCTGAGGTCAGAAGTTTGAGACCAGCCTGGCCAACATGATGAAACCCCGTCTCTACTAAAAATACAAAAATTAGCTGGGTGTAGTGGTGCATGTCTGTAATCCCAGCTACTCAGGAAGCTGAGGCAGGAGAATTGCTTGAACCCGGGAGGCAGAGGTTGCAGTGAGCTGAGATCATGCCATTGCACTCCAGCCTGGGTAAAAGAGCGAAACTCCATCTCAAAAAATAAATAAATAAAATAAAGAAAATGAAGGTAATGAAGTAGACTAAGTGATCTTTTAAGATGCCTTCCAGCAACATTGTTTAAATTACTACGTATACTTAAGATAAATACTAAAAAATGGTTCTCATGTATTTGGTGACAAAAGTATGTATTTCGCATTTTATTTGTAATGATATATGGTAACTGGTCATTTTCAGCATATGCACACAGAAACTTTTTGTGTGTTTACACAAAAAAGCCCATTGTATAATCTTAACAGATTGGTCTTATGAAGAGAACAGTAAACAAAAAACTGCAACTAATTCCAATGAACAACCTAATTCAAAGTCTAAAAGGAAGGTCGGGCACAGTGGGTCATGCCTGTAATCCCAATGCTTTGGAAGGCCAAGGAGGGCGGATCACCTGAGGTTGGGAGTTTGAGACCAGCTTGACCAACATGGAGAAACCTCATCTCTACTAAAAATACAAAATTAGTCGGGCGTGGTGACGCATGCCTGTAATCCCAGCTACTCGGGAGGCCGAGGCAGGAGAATTCCTTGAACCCAAGATGTGGAGGTTGCAGTGAGCCAAGATCGCGCCATTGCACTCCAGCCTGGGCAACAAGTGCAAAACTCAATCTCAAAAAAATAAATAAACAAAGTCTAAAAGGAAAAACTAATAGCAAAGTGATGACAAAAGCATCCGAGACCGGGCACAGTCGCTCACGCCTATAATCCCAGCACTTTGGGAGGCCAAGGCAGGTGGATCACGAGGTCAGGAGTTCAAGATCAGTCTGCCCAAGATGGTGAAACTCTGTCTCTACTAAAAATACAAAAACATTAGCCAGGCGTGGTGGCAGGCACCTGTAATCCCAGCTACTCGGGAGGCTGAGGCAGAGAGGTGGAACTCGGGAGGTGGAGGTTGCAGTGAGCTGAGATTGCACCACTGCACTCTAGCCCGGGCGATGGAGTGAGACCCAGTCTCCCAAAAAAAAAAAAACGAAAACTGCCCTTGGCCAGGCACAGTGGCTCACACCTGTAATCCCAGCACTTTGGGAGGCCAACGCACGAGGCTCATGAGGTCAGGAGATGGAGACCATCTTGGCTAACACAGCGAAAAAAAAAAAAATACAAAAAATTTGCCAGGTGTGGTGGCACGTGCCTGTAGTCCCAGGTACTCGGGAGGCTGAGGCAGGAGAATTGCTTGAACTCAGGAGACAGAGGTAGCAGCGAGCTGAGATCGTGCCACTGCACTCCAGCCCGGGTGACAGAGCGAGACTCCATCTCAAAACCAAAAACAAAAAACAAAACAACCCCCCCTCGAGCCATGTGCGGTGGCTCAAGCCTGTAATCCCAGCACTTTGGGAGGCCAAGGCGGGAGGATCACTTGAGTCTAGGAGTTCCAGACCAGCCTGGGCAATATGGTCAGACACTGTCTCTATTATAAAAAATGTGTGTGTATACCTATCTATATATATATGTGTGTGTGTGTGTATATATATGTATATATATACATATTTTTAAAAGAAAAAAATATAGGTGCTAAGTGAGTTAAAAGAAAAAAAAAAAGCATCTCCTCAACATACCAAATTTGCCACTGAGTGCAATATTTAATAGAATGTCAATTTCTTCTGAAGCTAACCCATTCTTCCAAGCCACATTTTCCACAGTTTTCAAGTGTT
>NW_016827963.1:37658-43529 GCF_001698545.2 Rhinopithecus bieti
TCCGTCTCAAAAAAAAAAAAAAAAAAAATAGCTAGGCGTAGTGGCACGTGCCTGTAGTCCTATCTACTCAGGAGGCTGAGGCAGGAGAATCACTTGAGCCCGGGAGGTCGAGGCTGCAGAGAGCCGTGATTGCGCCACTGCACTCCAGCCTGGGTGACACAGCAAGACTTTGTCTGAAAAAAATAAAAAATAAAAGGAAGAAAAGTAAGCAATAATGAATATAATACACAGTGATGTGATAGAAATGAAGTGGGGATGGGAAGCTACATTGTAACTTTGTAATAAGTGTTCAGAGAAAACCTCTCTGAGGTGACCTTTGAACTGAGATTTGAATGTCAAGAAGGAACCAGCCATGAGAAGATCTGGTGGAACAGTATTTCATGGAGAAGAGGAAGACATGCTAAGACCTTTAAGACCTTAAAGCAAAAGAGCTTTATGTGTCAAAGAAACAGCAGCTTGGCAGGGCAAGGTGGGTCACACCTATAATCCCAGCACTTTGGGAAGCTGAGGGCAACATGGTGAGACATTGTTTCTTTTTTTTTTGAGACAGTCTCACTCTGTCACCCAGGCAGGAATGCAGTGGAATGATCTCTATCTTGGCTCACCACAACCTCCACCTCCCAGGTTCAAGCAATTCTCCTGTCTCAGCCTCCCAAGTAGCTGGAATTACAGGCTCACACCACCACACCCGACTAATTGTTGAATTTTAGTAGAGACTGGGTTTCACCATGTTAGCCAGGCTGGCCTCAAACTCTTGACCTCAAGTGATCCACACCCGCCTCCGCCTCCCAAAGTGCTGGGATTACAGGCGTGAGCCACCACGCCTGGCCCAACTCTGTCAAAAGAAAGAAGAAAAAAAGGAAAGGAATGGAATGGAAAGGAAGAAAGGGAGGGAGAGACAGAGACAGACAGAAAGAAAGAAGAAAAGAAAGAAAGAAAAGAAAGAGTAATAACATTAGTCTAGAGGGAGTGGAATGAAAGAGGTAAAAGGTAATGAGCGATTAAATCAGAACATAGCCAGTGACTAAGATCATATTGGGATTTGCAGGCCAGAGTAAGGAGTTTAGATTTTAAGTGTCATGGGAAAATACTGGGGAAGGGGAAAGGTTAGAGAGTGGAGCAATACCACCTGATTTGCGTTTGAAGATCATGTTAGTTGCAGTGCAGAGACGAGAACGTTAGAGCTCAAGGAGAGGCAAGAAACCAAATAAAAGGCTGTTGCAGAAGTCCAGAAGAAGGATGACTGTAGCCTGCACTAGGCCTAGGGTGTAGAGGTGGAAAATGATTGGATTCGTGCAATGTTTTGGAGTTAGATAGAGCAGGCCGTGATAAAATAATTGGATGTAGGGAAAAGGGAAGAGGAACCAAGAATGACTTCTAAGTTTCTGGCTGCAAATAGGAAAACGAAAGGAATGGTCGGAATGACACTTACTCAATCCCACCTCCCTAGAACAGATGAGGCCAGATCAGGAGAGGAATATGTCCAAACCAGTGGGACGTTACAGGTTCCGAGTTATTTCCTAGGTTCCTAGGAAAGAAGGGCAAGGGAGCAGCTTCTGACCCCACCCAGTTGAACCATCCCAGCGCTTCCCAAGGATCCTTGGAGGGAAACTGGTTACGGAAAACCCGACCGCAGTCACACCTTGCAGGACAGTCCCACCCTCAAAAGTTAAAAAATTCTCTTCGCTCCCATTTCGCGCGGTGCTTAACAGTACCTCCTTACCTGACACTCTACTTGTACCCGCACAGGCCTCTGACGACCGAATGCAATGCCGCCTCCGGAATTCAAAGAAGCTGACTCCACCCCACGCATGCGCTTCCGCGCAGACCCAGGCGGCGGCTGGGCCGAGCAACGCACTCAGCTGAAGCCTGATTGGCTAGAGGTGGCGGGTGGCTCGGTGGCGGGAGGGGCGCGCGCGACGACGCTGACGTAACCCAATTACGGAGAGCGGCTTGCCCCACCCACCTGAGCCTGTGGGGAGCGCAGCGAGTGGGCCGTTGCTGCTGGTGTCAGCTGATTGGCTGGCGTTCCCACTGAGCTAAGAATATTCACGTTCGTCATTTTGCGTATAGCGGGACAATTCGTGTCTGGGTTCTTGAATTTAACATAATCAGTTATAGTGATTATTTTGCCTAGGCTGACCCAAGATGTCGGGACTTTGTAGGAAAATGTGAAACCGCAAATATCACAATAAATGTGGCTTCTCCCTGGCCGAGACTTAAGTTAAAGGGCCTGTCGCTTTCCCCATGTGAACCTAGGGCGTGGGAGGAAAGAAAGGCTGAATCTGCCCTCCTTTTACCGAGAATGGGTATGGATATCCTCCAAGGTTTTCTAGAAACCGGCTGTCAACATGTAACTATTACTAACAATGAGGAGTTAATTGACCTTAAAGAAACTGGCTTTAAAACAGCAACAAGGGTTTAGTCTAAGCTCTCAGCTTAGTCCCTAATTTAATCTCTTATTAGAGTAGGAATAAGAGAGAAAAGACAAATTTAATGACTCTCACTGAGTTGTTGAGACCAAAACATACCTGTAAACTTTAGGCAAACTTGGCGGTGGGGGGACTGCAATCTTAGAGATGAATAATCAAAGTTTATGTATTTGGGAAAGGATACAGCAAAATAACTTTACCACATCATATATGGTTTTCAGAATAGTTTCACCAACTCTTATTTAATCATGCATGACAGCTGAGGCTCTTCAATTTTTTCTGATAGATGCTGTTCTTTAATAAAATTGAAAATTTCTTGAATAATTTTCATGTTTTAATCATGTTTCATAGGCTCAAAGAAATGTAAATTGGAAGGAAATTTAAGGTTTCGACATCCTTCTTTTGTAGATGGTGAAACTGGAGCCCTGAGTGGTGAAATATCTTGCCCAATGTGAAAAGTCCGTGGCAGTGCAACTCGTACCACTTTGTGGAGATATATGTGTATATGTGTGTGTGTATATATATATAGATATGTATATATGTGTATATATAGATATGTATATATGTGTGTGTGTGTATATATATAGTGAAAGATAGTGATTCACCTTTGATACACCTTCAATTTTCTCCAAAATCATTTTTCGAACTTCTCTTGGCATCACCTAATTAAGCAAAACTCCCAAACCTGGAAATTGTATTGAGATCCTAATTACGTGGCTTTCTGTCTTGTGTGCTAACATCACAAAAGTGTGGGGAAACGTAAATAAAATTGGAAAGTTGGGCCAGGCAAGGTGGCTCACACCTGTCATCCCAGCACTTTGGAAGACCGGGCCAAGCAGACTGCTTGAGCCCAGGGGTTCGAGGTCAGACTGGGCACCATGGCAAAATCCCGTCTCTACAAAAAAAAAATTAGCCAGGCATGGTGGCATATGCCTGTAGCCCCAGCTATTCAGGAAGCTGAGGTGGGAGGGTCACTTGAACCTGGTAAATTGAGGCTGCAGTGAGCTGTGATCACGCCACTGCACTACAGCCTGGGCAACAGAGCAAGACCATGCCTCAAAAAAAATAAGAAAAAGAAAAAAAAGAAATTGGAAACTTGGCAACCTCATTAGCATATTAAGTGATTAAACTCCCTCTTTTCTTTTATCTCCTCCTTCATCCAGACTCAGAAAAAGAGAGGCTAAATCCTTTGATATGATCCTTACTTTCCAGATTTTCAGTATTTGTCCAGACAGTTTCCTCCAAATTTCAAAAAGTTTTATTTTGAAAGAATGAGAGAAATAAAACAGAGAGGTATCAATTACCAAGAACAATTACACTGAAGAAAACACAATAATAAGTACTCTTCCCACACACACACCCCCCACCCATTTCCCCATCCCTGGCACAATAATATTAAAACCACCAAAGCACATCTAACAAGGAAAAACAACAGTACGTAATGAAAAAAGCAAATGTCCATACTGCTCAGTCCAACTAACCCTTATGAAATGTCCTTCCCTCAGCTAAACTCCACCCACTGGAATGAAAAAGAAGTGTAGAGACAACCCCTAGGGGGGACTTGGAACTCTGCTTATACTAGCAAAGCTCAGTGAAGAATCAGTAAGAGTAGTGAATCTGTTTGGCAATGAAACACTGGATATAGCTTCCTTTTCAAATTTTGGATGATTGCAGAGAACAGGTAGAGTTTGAGACTCACAGACTTCTAATAGGACTGATTCCTGTTCCCTCAACCCTAACAGTGGAGCAGCTGCCAAATCGTGGTTGGCTGCTGAGAATAGTGGAAGTGAGGCAACTTTGGGCGTAAGACAATCTGAAAAAGATGTCTGGAAACAAGTTTACTGCTTCAGTTTCAAACTGAGTAAAGGGGTTTAATAGGTGGGGCTCGGACAAAGGCAAGGTGAAACTTCCTATATTATCACTTGAAGAATTAAATTATCAATTTGACTGCATGCATCCTTTGTTTTAATTAAACTCAATATGGACTATTTAAAATTTAAACAACTTTTGGAATAGAGCCTAATTAATTTCATATATAACTCAGTATCCGAAATTGAATTTTTTTTTTTTCCCTAAAGTAGTAAGTTTAAGTTTTCAGCATCTGTGGAGAGATTCCCGGCCATGGGACTACATGACTTGTTTTATATCAGGATTCTCTTTATAGGAAATTTGTTTTATTCTGCCTTTGCTGGAATCAATCTATAAAGGGAAGGATGCCTGTGCAGGATTAGTTCAAGATCAGAGATTTCTCTGCTCGTGTGTGTATGCATGGGCACGCGCGCACACACACACAGTAGTTAAATACATTTTCCCACACACAATGCTTGTTGGAGTCCATCTCACAATTACACTTCAATAGTAGCCATATACATGTACATGCAGCAAGATGTGAGAGTTGCCCCAGAGTGATTAAAGGTGGTGCACAAATGTCAATGTGGGGAAGTCATTTTAGCATATAGATGTACACAAGCCAATAGGGTCATTAACTTGCAGATTACATTTTTCCCTTTCCCCAAGATAAATAAATCAAATGAAAAACACACACTGACGTCTTCCTGGTGTCATGGACGCAACTGCCTGGAAGGTCCACTCTTTGCACTGCCACTTTCCTATGACACCTTCACTTTGCCCTGAGGGGCCTTCTCATATAAGGTGGGTTGCTCCTCAGCATTCCCTGGCAAAGGCTTCTTCTCAGAAGACCGGTCTTCAGGCTTGCGGGCAATCAGCAGGCGGCAGGTGAGCAGGATTCCAAACACCAGAGCATGGGCGTAGCGTTTGAGAGGATCACCGACCAGCTGGTGGAAGAAGAGCACAGCCAACACCAGCAAGAGTAGGAAGAAGTTGGCCACATCTTTGGGACGCCCGGGCACAAGGGTCATGACGATGCCACAGGCCACCTCAAGGGCACCAATGCTTTTTCGGAGGAGAATGGAATTGATCCCCATTTTCTTCAGCAGAGGGAGGGCTCGAACATAGCTCTTGTAAGCACGTTTCTAGAGTGGAAATATTGTAAGGAAATTACTGCATTAACCATGATTTTAACATTAGAATGAAGAAAACACAAGCAGAGTCCTCCTTCCCTACCTCCATTCCCCTTTCACACTAGCCACTGGTGTCCCATTATATATAATTTTTCATATCTTAATTATATGTAATTAAACTTAGAGGCCAGGCACAGTGACTCACACCTGTAATCCCAGCACTTTGGGAGGCCGAGGCGGGCAGATCACCTGAGGCCGGGAATTGGAGACAGCCTGGCCAACATGGTGAAACCCCATCTCTACTAAAAATACAAAAATTAGCCAGGAGTGGTGGTGGACACCTGTAATCCCAGCTACTTGGGAGTCTGAGACACAAGAATGGTTTGAACTCAGGAGGTGGAGATTGCAGTGAGCCAAGATTGCACCACTGCACTCCAGCCTGGGCGATGGAGTAAGAC
>NW_016827963.1:44740-45927 GCF_001698545.2 Rhinopithecus bieti
GTAGAATCCATAAAATGAAAGTGTTTGCTGAGAAAATAGAAAATAAACATGTATGCAAATGTCAGCCCTTTATATATCTTTAAAGTATAGTAAGACAAAATCAGTCTCATTTCATTGAGATAAATCCCCAAATCTTTATAAGAAGCTACTTTGGCTAGCTTCATTCCTTAATTTTTATTTTATTTTATTTTTCATTCTTTTGAGACGGAGTCTCACTCTGTCGCCCAGGCTGGAGTGCAGTGGTGGAATCTTGGCTCACTGCAACCTCTGCCTCCCAGGTTCAAGCGATTCTCCTGCCGCAGCCTCCTGCATAGCTGGGTTTACAGGTGTGCACCACCACGCCTGGCTGATTTTTTTTTTTCTTGTATTTTTAGTAGAGATGGGGTTTCGCCATGTTGGCCAGGCTGGTCTCGAACTCCTGACCTCAGGTGATCCGCCCACCTCGGCCTCCCAAAGTGCTGGAATTACAGGTGTGAGCCATTGCGCCTGGCCTCATTCCTTAATTTTGATTCAAGAAATATTTATTGTACACCTGTTATGGGTTTTGCATCAATGATGCAGAGATAAATAAGACAGGGTAATAAAGCTTTCAGACTAGTAGGGGGAAACAGATATGTAAACAACATAAAGCAGCACAGTTAGTGGTATATAAATAGAGATCTATATAAGATCACAAAGTAACAGAATTATATTGACCTTCGAGTTATAGATCATTCATATTTTTCACTATCCATTTTAGCGTGTTCCTCATATTGGAGTAAATTGATGAGATTTGATCAAGTGTCTTATTGGGTTGGTCCACTGCTTTGTTTGCATTTAGTATCCATTCATCCATTCAATGTTTATTTCCTTCCTTCCTTCCTTCCTTCCTTCCTTCCTTCCTTCCTTCCTTTCTTTCTTTCTTTTTTTCTTTGCTTTCCAGGAGGTGCTGTCATCTGAGTTCAATATTTATTAAGTGCCTCCTTGTGCTAAGCACTGTACTGGGTTCTCTGGATATAAGTGTCAATTATTCAAAGGTCCTGTCTTCCTGAAGTTTGAGGTTTATAAGGGGAAGAGCAGATATGTAAATACACAAGTGCAATAAAGTGTTATAAGTGCTGGATACAATTATGTAGCAGGAACAGTATAGGCACACCAGAGGGCGTGGTCAAATCTCCCTACATAGTGACAGAAAATTTGGAGTGGAA
>NW_016827964.1:0-1780 GCF_001698545.2 Rhinopithecus bieti
CCCCGCAAAAAAAAGCCTTCTCAGGTCTCCACGAGCCATAGAACATCCCCCCCTCCCATCAACTTGTGTAAATAAGTCCAAATTATGCCAGTTACATCTTGGGGCACCTCCCCCCACACACTGCATGCCTTCCCTAACCTGGAGCCCCCACTTCAAAGTCCACCTCAGCAATAAGCCGCCAGGGGCCGCATGCACCGGTTTGAGGGGCAGGCAGTCTGGGAAGGGGGCTGGCACCTCCCAGGGGTTGGGCTGGCCTTTAAGGTCTCCAGCCTTCCCAACCTTCACCCCCGGAGGACAACCAACCCTGTGTGTTGATTAGGAGAAAACAAACCAGAAACTAGAAACAATGTAGGGGAAGGAGGAACAGTTACCCAAGCCCCAAATCGGAGTTGAGCTCAGATGGTGGGAGGGCGGGGCAGGCTTCCGACCTGCTCCCTCAGCTTTTAGGAGGATTCCTCTGGTGAATTTCACCCTCTCATCCACCCCTTCCCCCAGGGACCTGCTCGCCTCTATTCTTGCTGCATGGACTCAGACCTCCTATCCCAGAATTCCTGGGATGATCTGGCCCTAGCACACGAAATTCCCCAACTATCCCCCTCCATTCCCAGGACATGAGACCTGCACCCAGAATTCTGAGACTGACCCTGGCACCCCACATCTCCCAATCCCCACACACTCCTGCGACTTAACCTCTGCACACAGAGGCTCCCCGCACCACCCGTCCCCCCACTCCCGCCACCCTAAACACCCCCACCAAATTCCCTGAACTGCATCCCAGCACTTCTTGAACCTCCAAGACTTGACCTAGCTCTTTTCAGCTCAAATTCAGCCTTTGGGATGCTCCAAATCCTTCCCAAAACTGACATTTCCTGGACACCCCCAAATCCTCAGGCCTGTCCCCCACCCATACCCCCAAAGCCCCTTGTCCAGCCCAGGTTCCCTTGACGCTAGAACTTCCAAGATAGGCGCAACCTGTCTGCAATTCCAGGGAACCAGACCCTCCCAGGCACCCTCTTTGTCTTCCGCCTAACCCTGAGTCCCCTCCCTGAGATGGTGCCCCAAAGGTACCCTCTTCACAGACATCAGTGTTTCCCAGAGGGTCGTATTTGTACCCTTGGTGGTGTGCTAAGGTTTGAGGCAGTATGAGGACAAATACTCGTTTTAAAAGTTTTGTTTCTAATACGCATTTTGTACAGAAGCCGGTAAGCGCAGGCGGCGCTGCTTGGCTAGGACACGGTTTATTTAGGTTCAGAGTGTTTCCATCTAAAGCAGTCCACAAACGATCACAGAGGCTGTTCCCGAAGGGAGGGACACTGGCATATCAGAAGATTGGGAACCGACCACATACCCAACTCGGCTGGGATCCCAGCCCCCCTTCCCCAGCGGTCCTCGCCGCGTCGCGCTCGCGGGTGGAAGATCATTTCCCACCTCCCATCCTGGCTCAAGGATGCGCTACCTCCCCCAAGCCCAGAGACCACACCGGTCCCAGACTCCTTAGCGGACCCCTCTTTTGGAGCCGGGGGCCCACGGAATTAGCCACCTCCCTCCCTCTGCTCCCACGGCCTCAGGAACCCCCCACCCGAGGGTGGATGGGGGGCGTCACTGAGCACGATTCTCGATGCAACGATTCCTATGCAAGGGGCATTTTGAGTCCCCCCCATCCTTCCCTCGGACCCTAAACCCTGGTGAATCAGGGGTGAGGGGTGGGGCGGGTTTTGGTGGGGGCGGGGCAAAGGGCTAGGGGCTCCAGACACCAGGGTACGGGGTGGGGACTGATTAA
>NW_016827965.1:0-8843 GCF_001698545.2 Rhinopithecus bieti
TTACATCAGGTATAACTCCCAATGCACTCCCTCCCCCCTCCCGCCTCCTTGTATATGTTTTGGTTTGAGGTTACCATAAGGCTTGCATATACTATGCAATAACCCATTAAAATAACCCATTATTTTAACAGGATAACACTATTTGTATAAACAAACAAGCAAAAACATAAAACTCTATGCCTTAATTTTGTCCCCTGCTTTTAACTTTTCTTGTTTCTATTTATATCTTATTGTATTGATCATGTCTTCAAAAGTTGTTGTAGTTATTATTTTTGGTTGGTTCATCATGTAGTCTTTCTACTTAGGATAAGAGTAGTTTGTTTATACACTACAGTTACAGTGTTATTCTTTGTTTTTCTCTCTATACTTACTATTATCAGTGAGTTTTGTACCTTCAGGTGATTATTTATTGCTCATTGTTGCCCTTTTCTTTTTGATTCATGTACTCCCTTGAACACTTCTTGTAGGATAGGTCTGGTATTAATGAAATCCCCCAGCTTTTGTTTGTCTGAGAAAGTATTTCTCCTGCAGGTTTGAAGGATATTTTCACTGGATATACTATTCTAGGGTAAAAACTTTTTTCCTTCAGCAATTTAAATATGGCATGCATTCTCTCCTGGCCTGCAAGGTTTCCACTGAAAAGTCTGCTGTCAGATGTATTGGAGCTCCACTGTATGTTATTTGTTTCTTTTGCTGATTTTAGGATCCTTTCTTTTTGGTTGACCTTTGGGAGTTTGATTATTAAATGCCTTGAGGTAGTCTTATTTAGGTTAAACCTGCTTAGTGTTCTATAACCTTCTTGCACTTGAATATTGATATCTTTCTCTAGGTTTGGGAAGTACTCTGTTATTATCCCTTTGAATAAACTTTCTACCCCTATCTCTTTCTCGACCTCCTCTTTAAGGTCAATAATCTTAGATGTGATCTTTTGAGGTTATTTCTAGATTCTGTAGGATTACTTCATTGTTTTTTATTCTTTTTTCTTCTGTCTCCTCTGACTGTGTATTTTCAAATAGCCTGTCTTCAAGCTTACTAATTCTTTCTTCTGCTTGATTAATTCTGCTATTAAAGGACTCTGATGTATTCTTTAGTATGCCAATTGCATTTTTTAGCTTCAGAATTTCTGCTTGTTTCCTTTTATTTCAATATCTTTGTTAAATTTATCTAATAGAATTCTGAATTCCTTCTCTGTGTAATCTTGAATTTCGTTGAGTTTCTTCAACATAGCTGTTTTGAATTCTCTATATGAAAGGTCACATATATCTGTTTCTCCAGGCTTTGTCCCTGGTGACTTACTTAGCTAATTTGATGAAGTCATGTTTTCCTGAGTGGTGTTGATGCTAGTAGATGTTCTTAAGTGTCAGAGCATTGAGGATTAGGTATTTATCATATTCTTCACTGTCTGGGCTTATTTGCAGCCATCCTTGGGAAGGCTTTCCAGATATTTGAAAGGACTTGGGTGTTATGATCTAAGCTGTATCTGCTTTAGAGGACACCCCAATCCCAGTAACACTGTGGTTCTTGCAGACTTGTAAAGGTACCTCCTTGATTGTCTTGGACAAGATCTGGAAGAATTCTCTGGATTACCAGACAGACTCTAGTTCTCATCCCTTTCTTTTTCCCAAATGTAGAGTCTCTGTCTCTGTTCTGAGCCACCTAAAGCTAGAGGTAGAGTGACACAAGCACTCCAGTGGCCACCCCCACAATGACTGTGCTAGGTCAAACCTGAAGCCACTATAGCACTGGAGTACTCTTTCAGTGAGTGCTATGAGTGAGCACCTGATTTTTGCTTCTTATGAAGATTTTTTTGTTTTTCTGTGTAGATAGTTGTTAACTTGCTGTCCTTGGGGGAGGCAGGATGATTGGTGGAGTTTCCATTCCACAATCTTGCTCTGCACCACCCCCCATTTTAATTTTAGATACTCTCTTTCCACAGAACATTAGGACAGACTTACTATCTTGAGGAATAAATACATTTTGCAAGTTACGTACATTACTTTTCAGGAAGATAATTTTTAAAACAAACATTCTTGGATTTTCTGCTTAAAATAAATAAGGTGGCTGGACACGGTGGCTCATGCCTGTAATCCCAGCACTTTGGGAGGCTGAGGTGGGTGGCTCACCTGAGGTCAGGAGTTCAAGACCAGCCTGGCCAACATGAGGAAACCCCATCTCTACTAAAAATATAAAAATTAGCCAGGAATGATGGTGGACACCTATAATCCCAGTTACTCAGGAGGCTGAAGCAGGGAGAATTGCTTGAACCCAGGAGGCAGAGGTTGCAGTGAGCTGAGATCGTGCCACTGCACTCTGGCCTGGGCAGAGCACGACTCCATCCCAAAAAATGTATATAATAATAACAAGGCTAGTTGCTTTTCATCATCATCAGATACTTCTGTCTTATTCCCTAAAGACCCCGGATTAGTTTTTCGTTTCCATGGTTTGGACTTTTCCAGCATGTCATGTAAATGGAATTAGGCATGATGTAGCCTTTGAGTCTGTTTTTTTTTTTTTTACTTAGCGGAATACATTTGATACTAATCTATGATTTTGTATATACCTTTTTATTCCTGTGTAGTCTTTCACTGCATGGATGTACCACAGTTTGTTTATTCAATTGAAAAACATTTGGGTTGTTTCTGGTTTTGGTTGACTGAATAAATCTGCTATAAACAGATTTTCATATGGATGTAAATTTTCATTTCTCTTTAAGCTAAATATGAAGTGTGGGATTGCTGGCTAGTATGGTATTAATAGATTTTAAAATTTTAACTTTCTAATAGGTGTAAAGTGTTATCTCATTGTAATTTTAATCTGTATTTCGCTAACAATGAATGATTTTGAACATTTCTTCATGTGCTTGACATCTGTGTTTTCTTTTTTTGTTGTTTTTTTGAGACAGAGTCTCGCTCTGTTGCCCAGGCTGGAGTGCAGTGGCACAACCTTGGCTCACTGCAACCTCTGCCTACCGGGTTCAAGCAGTTCTTTGCCTCAGCCTCCCAAGTAGCTGGGATTACAGGCACATGCCACCACACCTGGCTAATTTTTTTTGTATTTTTAGTAGAGATGGGGGTTTCACCATGTTAGTCAGGCTGGTCTTGAACTCCTGACCTCATGATCCACTCACCTCAGCCTCCCAAAGCACTGGGATTACAGGCGTGAACCACTGTGCCCAAGCAACATTTATATGTTTTCTCTGGTAAAGTATCTGTTTACATCTTTGAGCCATTTTAAAAATTGGGTTATGTTTCTATTCTTGAGTTTTGAGAGTTCTTTGTATATTATAAATATAAGATTTTTGCCAAATATGTGTTTTGCAAATATTTTTTACCCCCCCCCCCCCCTTTTTTTTTTTTTTTTTTTTTTTTTTTGAGACAGGGTTTCACTCTGTTGTCCCGGGTTAAACTGCAGTGGTGCGATCTTAGCTCACTGCAACCTTCACCTCCCGGGCTCAAGTGATCCTCCCACCTCAGCCTCCAAAGTAGCTGGGCCCGCAGGTGCATACCACCATGCCTGACTAACTTGAAAAAAAAAATTTTTTTTGGTAGAGATGGGGTCTCCATATGTTGTCCAGGCTGGTCTCAAACTCCTAGGCTCAAGTAATCCTCCTGCCTCAGCCTCCCAAAGTGCTGGAATTATAGTTGTGAGCCACTGTCCCCAGCCTCCCTTTTCATTCTCTTAACATTGTCTTTTGTAGAACAGAAATTTTTAATTTTGAAAAAATCAATTTATCAAATTTTTCTTTTGTGGATTATGCTTTTGATGTATCAAGGAAATATTTGCCTAACCCAGTGGTTTTCAAATGAAGGGCAACTCTCTTTCCCCAGAACATTTGGCAATATCAAAGATATTTTTGGTTGATTGGGTACAGAGTTGCTGCTGGCATCTAGTGGTTAGAGGCCAGGGATGCTGCTAAACATCCTACAATGCACAGAATAACCTCTCCAACAAAGAATTATCAGTCTACGATCTCAATAGTACCAAGGTTGACAAGCTTAATTCAAGATCACAAAGATTTTGTTTTATTATTATTATTATTATCATCATCATCATCATTATTATTATTTAGAGACAGGGTCTTACTATGTTACCCAGGCTGGCTTCAAACTCCTGGGTTCAAGCAATCCTCCCGTCTCAGCCTCCTGAGTAGCTGAGACTACAGGCACATACCACTGTGCTTGACTTACTTCTCCAATTTTTTTTACAGTTTTAGGCTCCGCATTTAAATCTATGATTCATTTTGAGTTTATTTTTATTTATTTATTTATTTTTATTTTATTTATTTTTTTGAGACAGGGTCTTGCTCTGTTGCCCAGGCTGGAGTGCAGTGGTGTGATCTCAGCTCACTGCAAGCTCCACCTCCTGGGTTCGCTCCATTCTCCTGCCTCAGCCTCCTGAGTAGCTGGGACTACAGGCCCGGCCACCATACCTGGTTAATTTTTGTATTTTTTAGTAGAGACGGGGTTTCACCATGTTATCCAGGATGGTCTCGATCTCCTGACCTCCTGATCTGCCCACCTCGGCCTCCCAAAGTGCTGGGATTATAGGTGGGAACCACCGCGCCCAGCCATTTTGAGTTAATTTTTGTAGATAGTGCAAAGTATGGATTGAGGTTTGTTCTTTTTCAACTGTAAATTGAGATTTTATGTTTAGTAGCTGAGCCATCACAGTACTTTACAAGTAATAACATTTTTTTTTTGAGACAGGGTGTCACTCCATCGCCCAGGCTGCAGTATGGTGGTATGATCGTGGTCACTGCAGCCTCGACTTTCTGGGCTCAAGTGATCCTCCCACCTCAGCCTCCTGAGTAGCTGGGACTACAGGTGTGTGACACCACACCCAGCTAATTTTTTGTCTTTTTAGTAGAGATAGGATATCACCATATTGCCCAGGCTACTCTTGAACTCCTAGGCTCAAGCAGTCCCCCTGCCTTGGCCTCCCAAAGTGCTGGGATTACAGGCATGGGCTACCACACCCAGCCAGTAACTTCTTTTATGTTTTATTTTATTCTTTATTAAGGTATAATTGACAAAATTTTACATACTTATGGTAGACAACGTGATGTTTTGCTGTATGTATCCATTGTGAATAATTAAATCAAGCTAACGTTTAATCACTTCACATATTTTTTTGTGTGATGAGAACACTTAAAACTTAATCTCTTAGCAATTTTCAAGTATATAATACATTATTATTAACCATATATACAATAGATCTCCAAAAGTTTTTATCTTGTCTAATTGAAACTCTGTAGCCCTTGACCAACATCCCTCCATTTCTCTGGCCTCCTCACGCGCCAGCATCTGCTACTATCATTCTACTTTCTGTTTCTAGTTCAACTTTTTTAGATTTCACATATAAATACAGTAACGCATTACTTGTCTTTCTGTGCCTGGCATATTTCACTTAACATAATGTCCTCCAGGTTTATCATGTTGTTGCAAATGACACAATTTCCTTTTTTTATTTTCTTTTTTTTTTTTTTTGAGACCGAGTCTAGCTCTGTCACCCATGCCAGAGTGCAGTGATGCAATCTCAGCTCACTGCAACCTCCTCCTCCCAGGTTCAAGCGATTCTCTTGCCTCAGCCTCCTGAATAGCTGGGATTACAGGCATCTGCCACCACGCTCAGCTAATTTTTGTATTTTTAGAAGAGACAGGGTTTCACTGTGTTGGCCAGGCTGGTCTCAAACTCCTGATCTCGTGATCCTCCCACCTCGGCCTCCCAAAGTGGTGTGATTACAAGAGTGAGCCACTGCCCCTGGTCAAATTTCTTTCTTTTTAAAGGTTGAATAGTATTCCATTGTTTATATATACCAAAATTTCTTTATCCATTCATTTATCAATGAATATGGTATTCATTCCATATGATGGCTATTGAAGTTTCTCTTTTTTCGATGATTGCCTAATTGTTTCAACATTATCAAGACTATCCTTTTTTTTCTGTTGAATTATCTTTGCACCTTTTCTGAATATCCATTGAACATAAGTGTGGGTCTATTTTGTGAATACTTATTCTGTTCCATTGATCTATATGTCTATCCTTTCCTGATTCATAGTCTTGATGAATATTGTTTTCTAGTAATTCTTTTTTTTTTTTTTTTTTTTTTTTGAGACAGAGTCTCACTCTGTTGCCTAAGCTGGAGTGCAGTGGCATGATCTCGGCTCACTGCAAGCTCTGCCTCCTGGGTTCACGCCATTCTCATGCCTCAGCCTCCCGAGTATCTGGGACTACAGGCTCCCGCCACCACGCCTGGCTAATTTTTTTCTGTTCTTGTATTTTTTTAGTAGAGACGGGGTTTCACCGTGTTAGCCAGGATGGTCTTGATCTCTTGACCTCGTGATCTGCCCATCTCGGCCTCCCAAAGTGCTGGGATTACAGGCGTGAGCCACCATGCCCAGCCACTTTATAGTAATTTTTGAAATAAGGTAGTCTGAGTCTTAAAATTTTGTTCTTTTTCAAAATTATATGTGCTATTCTAGTTTGTTTATTTATTTATTTTTTATTGCTGCTTATAGTGGTTGCCAAGTGGCCAAGCATTAAATTCAATATTTGGCCAAAGCTGAGACTGAAATTATCATCGTTAAGAAAAAAATTCTAATGTAAAAAAATACATTTGAGATCTTATTGTAATAAATCAGGCCAGGTGCAGTGGCTCACGCCTATAATCCCAGCATTTTGGAAGGCGGAGGCAGCCATATCACTTGAGCTCAGGAGTTCGAGACCAGCCTGGGCAACATGGTGAAACCCCTTCTCTACAAAAAATACAAAAATATTAGCCAGATGTGGTGGCACCTGCCTGCAGTACCAGCTACTTGGCAGTTGAGGATTCAGTAAGCCATGATTTTGCCACTGCACTCCAGCCTGGGCAACAGAATGATACCCTGTCTCAAAAAAATTAATAATCAAAGACTTTAAAAGAATAATAATTTTTTGGGTAGTCATATTTTACCTATTGAATATGGCACTGCAGTTATAATATTTCTCCACAGCTAGATTTGCTTCTGCAGTGACTATGCTACTAAGAGCAAGCTCTTCAAAAACCTTACGAAAAAAGATAATAGTCAAAATGATACATTCATCAAAATATAATCATTAAAAACATTTAAGTCACCAATAACAACATAAGGAAAAACAGAGAAACAAAAAACACAGAGAACAGGAGAGTGCAGTGGCTCACGCCTGTAATCCCAGCACTTTGGGAGGCCAAGGCAGGGGGATTGCCTGAGGTCAGGAGGTCAACACTACCCTGGCCAACATGGTGAAACCCAGTCTCTACTAAAAATACAAAAATTAGCTAGGCTTGGTGGTGGGTGCCTGTGATCCCAGCTACTTAGGAGGCTAAGGCAGGAAAATCACTTGAACCCAGGAGGCGGAGGTTGCAGTAAGCCAAGATCATGCCACTGCACTCCAGCCAGGGCTACAGAGCGAGACTCCATCTCAAAGCTAAACAAAACAAATGAAACAAACAAACAAACAAAAAAACAGGAGAGAACACACAGAAAACAAAAAATACACTTTGGAGGCCAAGACGGGAGGACGGCTTGAGCCTGAGAGTTCGAGACCCCTGGGCAACATAGGGAGATTCCATTTCTACAAAAAATTTAAAAAATTAGCCAGGTGTCATAGCATATGCCTATAGTCCCACCTACTCAGGAGGCTGAGGTTGGGAGTATCATTTGAGTCCCAAATGACAAGGCTGACGTGGGCCATGATTGAGTCACTGCACTCCAGCCCAGGTGACAGAATGAGATCCTGTCTCAGAAAAAAAAAAAACAAAATAAGTGAGAGGAGAAGTCGCTGCCTCTGGGTTGGGTGGGGACTTGGAGAACTTTTCTGTCTAGCTAAAGGATTGTAAATGCACAAATCAGCGCTCTGCATCTAGCTAAAAGTTTGTAAACACACCAATCAGCACTCTGTAAAACGGACCAATCAGCACTCTGTAAAATGGACCAATCAGCTCTCTGTAAAATGGACCAATCAGCAGGATGTGGGCGGGGCCAAATAAGGGAATAAAAGTTGGCCACCCAAGCCAGTAATGGCAACCTGCTTGGGTCCCCTTCCACGCTGTGGAAGCTTTGTTCTTTCACTCTTCACAATAAATCTTGCTGCTGCTCACTTTTAGGGTCTGCACTACCTTTATGAGCAGTAACACTTACCGAGAAGGCCTGCAGCTTCATCCTGAAGCTAGCGAGATGATGATCCCACCAGGAGGTATAAACAACTCCAGACACCCCACCTTTAAGAGCTGTAACACCGTGAAGGTCTGCAGCTTCACTCCTGAAGCCAGCGAGACCATGAACCCACCAGGAGGAACGAACAACTCCGGATGTGCCACCTTTAAGAGCTGTAACACTCATGGTCAAGGTCTGCAGCTTTACTCCTGAAGTCAGCAAGATCACAAACCCACTAGAAGGAAGAAACTCCAGACACATCTGAACATCTGAAGGAAAATCTCTGGACACACCATCTTTAAGAACTGTAACACTCACCGTGAGGGTCTGTGGCTTCATTCTTGAAGTCAATGAGACCAAGAACCCACCAGAAGGAATCAATTCAGACACATAAGACCAGGTGTGGTGGCTCATGCCTGTAATCCCTGCACTTTGGGAGACTGAGGCGGGTGGATCATGAGTCAGGAGATTGAGACCATCCTGGCTAACACAGTGAAACCCCATCTCTACTGAAAATACAAAAATATTAGCCAGGGATGGTGGTGGGCACCTATAGTCCCAGCTACTTGGGAGGCTGAGGCAGGAGAATGGCATGAACCTGGGAGGTGGAGGTTGCAGTGAGCTGAGATCGTGCCACTGCACTCCAGCCTGGGCGACAGAGTGAGAGAC
>NW_016827965.1:9052-15897 GCF_001698545.2 Rhinopithecus bieti
AAAAAAAAAAAACAAAATAAGTGAGAGGAGAAGTCGCTGCCTCTGGGTTGGGTGGGGACTTGGAGAACTTTTCTGTCTAGCTAAAGGATTGTAAATGCACAAATCAGCGCTCTGCATCTAGCTAAAAGTTTGTAAACACACCAATCAGCACTCTGTAAAAACGGACCAATCAGCACTCTGTAAAATGGACCAATCAGCTCTCTGTAAAATGGACCAATCAGCAGGATGTGGGCGGGGCCAAATAAGGGAATAAAAGTTGGCCACCCAAGCCAGTAATGGCAACCTGCTTGGGTCCCCTTCCACGCTGTGGAAGCTTTGTTCTTTCACTCTTCACAATAAATCTTGCTGCTGCTCACTTTTAGGGTCTGCACTACCTTTATGAGCAGTAACACTTACCGAGAAGGCCTGCAGCTTCATCCTGAAGCTAGCGAGATGATGATCCCACCAGGAGGTATAAACAACTCCAGACACCCCACCTTTAAGAGCTGTAACACCGTGAAGGTCTGCAGCTTCACTCCTGAAGCCAGCGAGACCATGAACCCACCAGGAGGAACGAACAACTCCGGATGTGCCACCTTTAAGAGCTGTAACACTCATGGTCAAGGTCTGCAGCTTTACTCCTGAAGTCAGCAAGATCACAAACCCACTAGAAGGAAGAAACTCCAGACACATCTGAACATCTGAAGGAAAAATCTCTGGACACACCATCTTTAAGAACTGTAACACTCACCGTGAGGGTCTGTGGCTTCATTCTTGAAGTCAATGAGACCAAGAACCCACCAGAAGGAATCAATTCAGACACATAAGACCAGGTGTGGTGGCTCATGCCTGTAATCCCTGCACTTTGGGAGACTGAGGCGGGTGGATCATGAGGTCAGGAGATTGAGACCATCCTGGCTAACACAGTGAAACCCCATCTCTACTGAAAATACAAAAATATTAGCCAGGGATGGTGGTGGGCACCTATAGTCCCAGCTACTTGGGAGGCTGAGGCAGGAGAATGGCATGAACCTGGGAGGTGGAGGTTGCAGTGAGCTGAGATCGTGCCACTGCACTCCAGCCTGGGCGACAGAGTGAGAGACTCTGTCTCAAAAAAAAAGGGGGGGGGGGCTGGGCACAGTGGATCACGCCTGTAATCCCAGCAGTTTGGGAGGCCAAGGTGGGCAGATCACGAGGTCAGGAGATCGAGACCATCCTGGCCAGAACAGTGAAACCCCCTCTCTACTAAAAAAAAATTACAAAAAAATAGCCAGACGTGGTGGCAGGCATCTGTAGTCCCAGCTACTTGGGAGGCTGAGGCAGGAGAATGGTGTGAAACTGGAAGGTAGAGCTTGCAGTGAGCTGAGATTGCAGCACTGCACTCCAGCCTGGGCAACAGAGCGAGACTGTCTCAAAATAAAGAAATAAAGGTAAACTGGTAGGCTTAAGCTCAAACATATCAATAGTTACATTAAATGTAAATAGTTTAACTAAAATACATTTGGGACTCAAATGTATTTTAACTATAAAAACTATAAAATTATAAAATTTAACTATAAAATTAAAATACAGAAACTGGCATAATGGATTAAAAACATGACCCAAGTATATGTTCTCTACAAGAAACCCACATCAAATACAATAATGTATGTTGAAAGTGAAAGGACAAAAAATTACACAAGCATTAATTGAAAATGTTATATTAACATTAGATAAGTGGACTTCAGAGCAAACAAAATTACCTACTCCCAGCACTTTTGGAAGCTAATACAGGCAGATCATGAGGTCAGGATCAAGACCAGTCAGGCCAACATGGTGAAACCCTGTCTCTACTAAAAATACAAAAATCAGCCAGGCGTGGAAGTACACACTTATAATCCCAGCTATTGGGGAGGCTGCAGCAGGAGAATTGCTTGAACCTGGGAGGTGGAGGTTGCAGTGAGCCGAGATTGTGCCACTGCACTCCAGCCTGGGAGACAGAGCAAAACTCCATCTCGAAAAAAAAAAAAAAAAAAAAAAATTACCAGAGATGGTGAAATACATTACTAATAATAAAAGTATAAATCTACCCTAAAGGCATAGCAATCCTAATTATACATGTACCAAATGACAGAGCTACCAAATATGTAAAGCAAAACCCGATAGTACTGAAAAGAGAAAAGAAATATCCGCAATTACAATTGAACACTGCAACATCCTTCTTTCAACAATTGATAGAAAAGTTAGACAGAAAATCAGCAAGGACATAGAAGAAACAACAGTACCATCATGTAACAGGATAGAACCGACTTTTATGAAACACTCAACAACAGACGACACCTTATTTTCATGTGCCCACAGTATATATACCAAGACAGACCATGTCCTAGACCATTAAAAAAAAAAAAAAACTTGAAAAATTAATGCCCATTGAAATCCTAAGAGTGTGTTTTCTGACCACAGTGGAAATAAACTAGAAACCAATAACAGAAAGATAAAGTGAAAAATTTTAAACACTTGCAAACTAAACACACTTGTAAATAATACATGGATCAAAAGAGAGTCTTAAGGAAAATTAAAACATGTTCAACTAAATAAAATGTAAAGATGATATATCAAAATTTGTAGGATACTGCTAAAGAAGTCTTTTTTTTTTTTTTTTTTTGAGACGGATTTTCACTCTGCCGCCCAGGCTGGAGTGCAGTGGCCGGATCTCAGCTCACTGCAAGCTCCGCCTCCCGGGTTCCCGCCATTCTCCTGCCTCAGCCTCCCGAGTAGCTGGGACTACAGGCGCCCGCCAGGTCGCCCGGCTAGTTTTTTGTATTTTAGTAGAGACGGGGTTTCACCATGTTAACCAGGATGGTCTCGATCTCCTGACCTCGTGATCCGCCCGTCTCGGCCTCCCAAAGTGCTGGGATTACAGGCTTGAGCCACCGCGCCCGGCCAAGAAGTCTTGAGAGGCAAAGCTATAGCATGAAATCCCTGCATTAGAAAAGAGGATATTTCAAGACCAGGAGCAGTGGCTCACATCTTTAATCCCAGTACTTTGTGAGGCTCAGGCAGGTGGATCACGTGAGCTTAGGAGTTCCAGACCAGCCGGGCCAACATAGTTAAACCCCATCTCTACTAAAAACACAAAAAGGAGCTGGATGTTGTGGCAGGTGACTGCAGTCCCAGCTACTCAGGAGGCTGAGGCAGTAGAATGGCTTGAACCCAGGAGGCGGAGGTTGCAGTGAGTCGAGATCCTGTCACTGTCCTCCAGCCTGGGTGACAGAGCGAGACTCTGTCTCAAAAAAAAAATTCAAAAAGTTGTATGAAAAGAAGTAAAAAGGAAGGTCTCAAGTCTATATTTCTCATAACTGCATGTGAATATATAATTATTTCAAAATAAAAAGTTTATGTATTTATTGCGGGATCTGGCCAGCAGCCCGCAATGCAACGGGGCTCTTTCTTTGTCCCTAGGCAGATCGGCAGATCGAGAAATAATAGACACACACAAGATCGTGAAAGCTGCGTCCGGGGGGTCACCAACTTCTGGTCCCGTGGTGCCACCAATCACTGGATATACCAGCATTTATTATTAAGTTTAGTGATGGAAGGGGTAGGTTAGTGAGGGATTTAGGGTCATTTGATTATGAGGTGACATGGTCACATGGAGATGAAGTAATTCTTTAACATCTGTACGCAGAAGTACAGTATACAGAGATAAGGATTTACAATATAGTGTGTGCATCAGTAATTTCTAACAGAACCTTAAAACAGAAACAGTCTTTCTGGCCGGGCGCGGTGGCTCAAGCCTGTAATCCCAGCACTNGCACATCAGGTGCTGTTGGCTCATTCTGGCAGCCCAACCTGGCATTGTCTTTACACAATCCAGCATGCAACTTTGTATTTACAATAATCAGGAGCATTTCATCTTTTATTCCATAGCAGTAGTTTCAGGGGGTCTCCCGACATATATTAACATATATATTTTAATCATTTAATAGAGCTTGAAAACATAAAATGTGAGATTTCCAGTTTGACTTTCTGTAGCATGCTTCCATATACTATTCATAGATAGTCACAATAATTCTGAACGACAGGCTTTGTTGGTATTACTGACATTGCTAGGCTGCCTAGGTATGAGGTGGTACTCACATAGTTTCATGATCACACACAAGTTTAAGAATGTCAGAAAATGTACTGAAGTAGCCATTCAGCTATATGGATTTCCAGAGGGAAAGCTGGGGTCAAAAATCAGAAATTGGCTTGGCGCAGTGGCTCATGCCTCTAATCCCAGCATTTTTGGGTTGGATCACTTGAGGCCAGGAGTTCGACACCAGCCTGACCAACATGCCAAAACCCCATCTCTATTAAAAACACAAAAATTAGCTGGGTGTAGTGGCGCATGCTTGTAATCCCAGCTACAAGGGAGGCTGAGGCACAAGAATCACTTGAACCCAGAAGGTGGAGGTTGCAGTAAACCGAGATTGCACCACAGTACTTCAGCCTGGGTGACCAAGCAAGACTGTCTCAAAAGAAAAAAAAAAAAAAAAAAAAATCAGAAATTGAATACCAAGGTCAAAATTGGTATTGAACCTCAATGCCCAATATTTTTATAATGTCAAAGTGCCAGTTTCCTGTCAGTGGACGTCTAGTTTGTTTCTTGCTTTTTGCTCTTACAAATAGTGCTGCAGCCGGGCGCGGTGGCTCAAGCCTGTAATCCCAGCACTTTGGGAGGCCGAGACGGGCGGATCACAAGGTCAGGAGATCGAGACCACCCTGGCTAATACGGTGAAACCCCGTCTCTACTAAAGAATACAAAAAACTAGCCGGGCGACCTGGCGGGCACCTGTAGTCCCAGCTACTCGGGAGGCTGAGGCAGGAGAATGGCATAAACCCGGGAGGCGGAGCTTGCAGTGAGCTGAGATCCGGCCACCGCACTCCAGTCTGGGTGACAGAGCCAGACTCTGTCTCAAAAAAAAAACAAATAGTGCTGCAGTGACAATCTTTAAATATATATCTGTGTAGACTTTAGGGTATCTATCTGTATGTTAATTCCTACAATTGAACTTGTGGTGGTCAAAGGTATATGTATTTAAAATTTTGATTGATAATGTCAATTTTGTATCTAAAAATCTTATACCAATTTGTACCTCCAGCACCTCTATGTGCATGTTGTTTTTCCACACATTTACTAACACTAGATATTATCCAACTTTATTTTTTGTCATTAGAATAGGGTTTTTATTTTGTTTTTGAGACAGAATCTGGCTCTGTCACCCAGGCTTGAGTGCAGTGGTACAATCTCAGCTCACTGCCACTTCTGCCTCCCGGGCTCAAGTGATCCTCCCACCTCAGCCTTCTGAGTAGCTGAGACTACAGGTGTGTGCCACCATCCCTGGCTAACATTTTCAATATTTGTAGAATCAGTGTTTTGCCATGTTGCCCAGGCTGGTCTTAAACTCCTGAGCTCAAGCAGTCCTCCCGTCTTGGCCTCCCAAAGTGCTGGGATTACAGGAGTGAGCCACTGTGCCAGTAGAATAAGGTTTTTAATTTGCTTTTGAATAAATAGACTTTATTATTTAGAGTAGTTTTAGGTTCATAGTAAAGTTTAGTGGGTACACAGAGTGCTCCCATGTTATACCTGCCTCTAGATGTGCACAGACTTCCCCATTATCAACATCTCCCACCAGGGTAGTATATTTGTTACAATAGAACCTACATTGACATCATTTTTACCCAATGTCTACAGTTTACACTAGGTTTCATTCTTAGTGTTGTACATTCTATGGGTTTTGACAAATGCATAATGACACATATCCACTGTTGGAGTATCATATGCAACACCTTCACTGCCCTAAAAATCCCCTGTACTCTACCTATTCATCATTCCCTTCCCACTTGTCCCTGGCAACCACCAATCCCTTTACTCTTCCCATTGTTTTGTCTTTTTCATAATGTCATACAATTAGAGTTATATGGTACCTAGCCTTTTCAGATTGCCTTCTCTCACTTACTAATACACATTTAAGTTTTCTTCATGTCTTTTCATGGCTTGATAGCTTATTTCTTTTGATTTTTTTTTTTTTTTTTTTTTTTTTGTGGGACGGAGTCTCGCTCTGTCTCCCAGGCTGGAGTGCGGTGGCCGGATCTCAGCTCACTGCAAGCTCTGCCTCTCGGGTTTACGCCATTCTCTCGCCTCAGCCTCCCGAGTAGCTGGGACTACAGGCGCCCACCACATCGCCCGGCTAAGTTTTGTATTTTTTTAGTAGAGACGGGGTTTCACCGTGTTAGCCAGGATGGTCTCGATCTCCTGACCTCGTGATCCGCCCGTCTCGGCCTCCCAAAGTGCTGGGATTACAGGCTTGAGCCACCGCGCCCGGCCGCTTATTTCTTTTGAAAGCTGATGAATATTCCACTGTCTGGGTATTCCACAGTTCATTTATGTAATTACCCACTGAAGAACATATTGCTTGCTTCCAAGGTTTGCCAATTATGAATAAAGTTGCTATAAACAGTCATGTGCAGGTTCTTATGTGGATATAAAAGTTTTTAACTCATTTGTGTAAATACCAAGGAACACAACTACTGGATTAGATAGTAAGAGCATGTTCAGTTTCATGAGAAACTGCCAAATTGTCTTCCAAAATGGCAGTGCCACGTTGCATTGCCACCAGCAATGAATGAGAGCCACTGTTGCTCCACATCCATGGCAGCATTTGGTGTTATCAATATTTTGGATTTTGGCCATTCTAATAAGTATGCAGCTGTATCTCACTATTGTTTTATTTTGCAATTTCCTAATGACATATGATGTGGAGGATCTTTTTATATGCTTATTTGCCATCTTTGTATCTTCTTTGGTGAGGTGCCTGTTCAGGTCTTCTCTTCTTTTCCCTCCC
>NW_016827965.1:16528-21738 GCF_001698545.2 Rhinopithecus bieti
TTCTCTCTCTCCCTCTCTTTCTTTCTTTTCCTTTTTTTTTTTTTAAGAGATGCGGGTCTCATTTTGTCACCTAGGCTGTAGGGCAGTGATCATAGTTCACTGCCACCTCAAATTCCTGGGTTGAAGCAATTCTTCCTTCTCAGTCTCCTGGGTAGCAGGTGCATGCCACCATACTGGCTAATTCCTTTTTTGTAGAGATGAGATCCCATTATCCTTCCCAGGTTGGTCTTAAACTCCTGGGCTCAAGTGATCCTTCTACCTCAGCTTCCAACAGTGCTGGGATTACAGGTATGAACTACCATGCCCAGCCTTCATTTTTTTTTTTTTTTTTTTTTTTTTTTTGAGACATAGTCTCACTCTGTAGTCAAGGCTGGAGTGCAGTGGTGCAATCTTGGCTCACTGCAACCTCTGCCTCAGCCTCCCAAGTAGCTGGGATTACAGGTGCCCGCCACCACGCCTGGCTAATTTTTGTGTTTTTAGTAGAGATGGGGTTTCACCATGTTGGTCAGACTGGTCTCGAACTCTTGATCTCAGGTTATCTGCTCCCTCACCCTCCCAAAGTGCTGGGATTACAGGTGTGAGCCACCCCACCTGGCTCAGCCTTCATTTTTTAAATTGGGTAGTTTGTTTTCTTATTATTGAGCTTAAGAGTTATTTGTATATTTTGGTTAAGTCCTTTACCAAGTGTGATTTGCATTTTAAAATTCATGAAGGTGTTAGAATGACTTTTTATATGTTTACTGGCCATTTATGGTTCTTTTTGTGAAGTGCACATTTTCTTGCAGTTGGCATTAGCTGAATCCACTGCTAAGACTTCTTCCCACTTGGGCTTTCATGCATAATATAATGATATACACAATGCCTCATTGGAATTTACCTAACTTAGAAAGAACATGCCTGCCCACCTTCCACAAGAGGCTGTACATCTGACTGTAATGGAGTGCTCCTCACTCCCCTCAATGCAGAGCAGAAATAGTCACAGCAGAGTGGTACATAAACTTACAGTAAATGTGTCCAATTTAAATGTTACCATCATCAGCAGGAAACATACTACACAGCCATTGGCTAGATTTCAAGTGACTGTGTGGGTCTTTGATTTCAGGAAGTTCGTGAATGCTCATCAAGGGCTAAATAAAGTGGAAAGCAGCATCCTTGAAAATCATCACTCTCAGGACAGGGTCTGCCTGGAATAGCACTGAATGTGTTTAGTAGTGCCTTGGGCTTGGGGGTTTTGGAGAAAGCTGCTTGAGACCTTCTCATGCTCATAAATTAGGTAAGGAGCAGTGAGGAAGTGTCTACAGCAACCTCAGCCAATGTGATACGCCTCTACAGCTGTATGAAGTAGATTCTCTGATTTTATCTTGAAATCTACAACTTCCACAAAAAAGAAAAATCTTTTACCATTTCTCATTAAAAAAGTAATATAAGTTCATTGTAGGGGGAAATAATCAAGTGTGATCTCATTGCCCAGATATAATCACTGTTAACATCTTCATTTGAATTTTCCCTAGGTCCATGTATCTATATATCTATGGTTCATAGATCCTAATGGATCCCTTGCGGAGCCTCTTGATTCCCAGAATCTCCAGATTATATCTGAGCAAGGAAAACCTTTTTAATCACTTACATTTTGTTGAGCAGCAGCTGTGTGCTTATTCCCCAGCTGAGTCTATGCTGAATAAGTGCTCACAATTACAGTCCATGGAGGCGAGCAAGGTTTCTCAAAATAGGCACTCAGACGACAAGACTAGCCCCATGCCCTGCACTCCCCTCCCTGCCCTGTCCCCTCTGCCTCACCAGACCCTCCTGAAGCCCATTTCCAGAACCTGCAGTGGACACAGAGGGGTTCAGGGCCAGATCCCTGGAGGCGACGGGCTTCCTCCACCATGGCAAGCATGTGGTCAGGACTGCTGGGGACCCCACGGTCTGGCCAGGACATATACTGTAGCTGGGACACAGAACGGGACTCCTGAAACACAGAAAAAGATGAGCAAAAGACTTAGGGAAAAAAAAAAGCATTAATTGGGTACCTACTATACACCAGGCCCACTTCTAGGCATCTTCCATTTATATCTACCAGAGAATAACTGAGGAGGTGGGTACTAGTATGATGCCCATTTTTACAGGGGAGGAAATCTCTCCCCTTTCAGGAGCCCCTTTGCCTCCTCCTTCCTTGTCACAGTACCTTCTGGAATGTGACCTTGAGGGTCCTCAGCATGATGTCCTCATTCAGCCACTTCTCCTTTATCTGAGTAAGGGGGGTGGGGCAAGTAAGAAGAGGGAGGAGAAGAAAGATCACAGGTACCAAAAGACATTTATAGAAAGCAAAGCATTCCTGATTAAAAAATCAAATACAGAAAACATTTTAAAAATTCACATAGCCCGGCCGGGGGCGGTGGCTCACGCCTGTAATCCCAGCACTTTGGGAGGCCCAGGCGGGTGGATCACGAGGTCAGGAGATCGAGACCATCCTGGCTAACACGGTGAAACCCCGTCTCTACTAAAATACAAAAAAATTAGCCGGGCGTAGTGGCGGGTGCCTGTAGTCCCAGCTACTCAGGAGGCTGAGGCAGGAGAATGGTGTGAACCCGGGAGGCGGCGGAGCTTGTAGTGAGCGGAGATTGCACCACTGCAATCCAACCTGGGTGACAGAGCAAGACACCATTTCAAAAAAAAAAAAAAATCATATAGCCCAAACTTCCCCAAAGCTTTCATTAAGGAAACATTTGACACAGGAGAAAAAGAGGAACTACTATAAAAACACAAGCCCTTTTGCAGTGAAAAGAGATTATTTTCTAAACTGAAACTTTTATTGTATTTATTAAGTACTAACGGTATGTATGACTTGAGAGTTCCCCCAAGCTCTTTTGAAATGGTAAGAGAAGACTTCCAAGAACCTTACCAGACACATTTACATGACAGAAATAACTGTGATTGTAGCCAAAATAAAAAAGCAAAGGCTATCCCTATATTAAGTTCTATTTGCAGGCTAACACCAGAGGGTTTCCTGCAGTGTGAGTGGACTGTGGGTTAAATCATTCATCCTTTTAGGCCCAACCCAAAGCCTTTACACCCTGGGAATCTTCCTTGAAACCTCCCACAGCTCACCAGAGTGATGCAGAAAATCCCAGTCTGCACTGGCTCCTGCTCCTGGGCCCAGTACCGCTCACACCTTTTCTGCAAAGGTAAGGGACAAAAGGCAGGGAGTGGGAAGAGGGAGTCAGCTTTAGAGCTAGCTCAATCCTGCCACAAGACACCCCAAGTGCTCGTGGTGTAAGCACAGGCAGCTATACTTACAACCTATAACAGAGGCCAGCCAACAGAGCCATCAGATTAAACACATGCAGACTCAATGGAGGTGCGCTGCTGACCATGCAGGGGAAATACAGTCCAGGATACCCTCCCGCTGTAAGCAACTAGAAACTGGACAAAATACATGAGCCGCTATTTTCAGACACTGGTTGCCAGGCGTTGCAGTACTGTGGTCACTGAACAGACCACCCTGGCTTATTGCATGGAAGTGTCACCAGGCTGTAAGACATGCGTCTAATGATCCCACAGAGCTGAGCCAGAGACCATGGCTCAAGGAGGCCAAGGCAGCTAGAATTTGCAGGGCTGAGTCCTGCAAGGAACAGAGCTATGCAAATAAAAGAAAAACTTGCATAGAAGTCCCCTCCTTGATTCTTTGGTTGAATAATCTGAATATATACAGCATGAAACCCATGAGGCCAGGCAAGAATAACTTCCCATGAAAGAATAGTAGGGATCTGTATGATGAACATTTCCTTGCGCTCACTATGAGACAGAATTCACATTCCCTCTAGCTAGAGTGTAGAGGCATTATCAACTATAAGGGGCATTTAGTAGGGAACCTAGAATGCCCACACATTAGAAGTATGGCTAAATTAATTCTAGAACAGAGGCTACTTGATCAGCCATCCAAAAGTTCCTAAAAAGGCAAAACACTCTAAAGAAAACAATCCAACACTTACCTGTGCAAAATTCAAAATATCAAGCATCCAATAAAATTGTACTGGATATACAAAGAAGCAGGAAATTGTGACCCATAACCAGGAGAAAAATCAGTCAGTAGGAAAGGGCCCAGAAATGACAGTTCAGGAAAGAAGTGAAAACTCTTAAAAGAGCTAGTACAAATATACTCAAAGATGAAAAGGAAAACATGAACATGCTGCAGAGTGGAATGAAAGATAGAAAAAATACCTGAATGGAATTTATAAAGAAGAATAAGATGTATGAAATGAAAAATCCACTAATAGCAGAGTAGACACTAGAAGAAAAGATCAATAGACATAAAAACATAGCCATATAAATCATTCAAAATGAAATGAAAAAAATGAAGAGAATCAGTTCTCTGTAGAAATATACCAGACAGTCTAGTGTATGTGCACATGGAGTCCAGAAGGAAAGGAGAAAGGGGGGATAACAGAAATTTATGTGAAGAAATAATAGGTGAAAATTTCCCAAATTCGATGAAACTATGAATCCACAAATTCAAGAAAGTCCATGAATCAGAGGGAGAATAAACCTAAAGAAAGTCACACCAAGGCAGATCATGATCAAATTACTGAAAAAGAAGATTTTGTTTTGTTTTGAGACACTTGCTCTGTCACCCAGGCTTGGAGTGCAGTGGCGCAATCTTGGCTCACTGCAACCTCCATCTCCTGGGTTCAAGCGATTCTCCTGCCTCAGGCTCCCCAGTTGCTGGGATTACAGACACACACCACCACACCCAACTTTTTAAAAATATTTTTAGTAGAGACGGGATTTCATCAGGTTGACCAGGCTGGTCTCAGCTCCTGACGTCAAGTGATCCACCCGCCTTGGCCTCCCAAAGTGCTGGGATTACAGGCATGAGCCACTGCACCCGGCCCCAGAAGAGAAAATCATAAAAGCATTATGCACAAAAAGGCACATCACATACTGAGGAACAAAGTTCAGAATTATAGCAACATTTTGTCAGAAACTGCAAGTCAATGGTATAATATCCAAAAAATGCTAAAAACCTTTTCAGACAAAAGCTGAGGGAATTCATCACAAACAAATTTGCACTCTGAGAAATATTAGAGTAAGCTCTTCAGATGCTTATAGACAGTGGCTGCTGCCTGTAATCCCAGCTATTTGAGAGGCTAAGGCAGGAGAATTGCTTATGGCCACTTCAACACCAGCCTGAGCAACACAGCCTGTATCTT
>NW_016827966.1:0-9943 GCF_001698545.2 Rhinopithecus bieti
CTCCTTCCAGCCTCAGCCCTCTGTCCCGGAAGTTGCGCTTGCCGGCGCAACCTTCAGCCAATCAGGGACCCCGCGTGGGGACAGCGTGTGCTCTCGGCGAGCGAGAGCGCCGCCAAACCCCGCCCCTCATTCTACTTGGACCACTTGTTCCACCCAGCGCGAATGCGCGAGTAAGGAGAGTTAGGAAGGTCCTGCTCCATCCAGGCCCAAGGATCCCAAAGAAAGGGTGGAAATACCCTGGATGTGCTAAGCTGTGGCCGGGTACACTCGAGTGTTAATTTTTTGGAGTCAAAGCCTCCCTCAGTTAAATCAAAGAAACTGAAGCACTGTGATTGACCCAGATCCTCACGGAGGAAAGGGGATTTGAATCCGGCTGACCCAGGAGCCTGGGCTCTGTACTCAATGCAACATTCTTACAGACCACCAAGATAACGTTATCCTCACGTAAACGAGCTCGACGAAGTGATCTACCCCAGAGCCTCAAGGCTGTGATGATGCTGGAATGAGAAACAGCAGGAGAGTTTCCAAGAGGTGTTACCACCTTGACTTTTTTTTTTTTTCTTTTCTTTCTTTTGAGACCTAGTCTTGCCCTGTTGCCCAGGCTGGAGTGCAGTGGCGTGATCTCAGCTCACTGCAACCTCCGTCTCTGTTGCCCAGGTGGAGTGCAGTGGCGTGATCTCAGCTCACTGCAACCTCCGTCTCTGTTGCCCAGGTGGAGTGCAGTGGCGTGATCTCAGCTCACTGCAACCTCCGCCTCCTGGGTTAAAACAATTCTCGTGCCTCAGCCTCCCAAGTAGCTGGGATTACAGGCGCATGCCACCACACCCAGCTAATTTTTGTATTTTTAGTAGAGACGGGGTTGCACTATGTTGGCCAAACTGGTCTCGAACTCCTGACCTCAGGTCATCCACCCGCCTCGGCCTCCCAAAGTGCTGGGATTACAAGCGTGAGCCACCGTGCCTGGCCAAACTTAAATTTTTAAAAGAGGAACAGGAGTCAGTCAGACCAACAAAAGAGCGACTGGTGTTCCAAGCATAGGAAACAGGAAACAGCAGAGGCCAAAACCTCGGGACTGTGGGGGATGTAGAGGGAGAGCAGAGGCTGCGCCTACCCTCAGGGAGGGGAAAAGGTTGCAACTTTGGAAACTGTACAGGGCTATCAAAAATACAAAAATATCCAGGCTGGGTGACACGGTGAAACCCCATCTCTACAAAAAAATAAAAAAAATAAAAACAATAAAAATTATCTGGGTGTGGTGGCACACACCTGTAGTCCCAGCTACTCGTGAGACTGAGGATTGCTTGAGCCGGGGAGATGGCATCACTGCACTCCCACTTGGGCAACAGAGCGAGACCCTGTCTCGAAATAAATAAATAAATTTTTAAAAATGCATATGTATGGGCCGAGCACACGTATAGGCTCACATGTATGGGCTCACGCCTGTTATCCCAACACTTTGGAAGGCTGAGGCAGGTGGATCACCTGAGGCCAGGAGTTTGAGACCAGCCTGGCCATGACGAAACCCTGTCTCTACTAAAAATACAAAATTAGCTGGGCGTGGTGGTGGTGCCTGTAATCCCAGCTACTTGGGAGGCTGAGGCAGGAGGAGAACCGCTTGAACCCGGGAGGCAGAGGTTGCAGTGAGCCAAGATCGTGCCATTGCACTCTAGCCTGGGCAACAAGAGCGAAACTGTGTCTCAAAAAAAAAAAAAAAAAGGTGTGTGTGTGTGTGTGTGTGTGTGTGTGTGTTTATATGTATCTCTCTCCAGGAGTTCAAGACCAGCCTGGGCAACATAAGATGGTGCATACCTGTAGTCCCAGCTACTTGGAAACTGAGGTGAGAGGATCGCTTGAACCCTGCAGGTCATGGCTGCAGTGAGCTGTGATTGCACCACTGCACTCCAGCCTGGGCGACAGAGCTAGACCCTATTTCACAAAATAAAATACAGCAATTTGGGGGTTTTTTTGTTTGGTTTTTTGAGACACAGTCTCGCTCTATCACCCAGGCTGGAGTACAGTGTCGTGATCTCGGCTCACTGCAACCTCCGCTTCCCAGGTTCCAGTGATTCTTGTGCCTCAGTCTTCCCAGTAGCTAGGATTACAGGCACGCACCACCATGCCCAGCTATTTTTGTATGTATTTTTAGTAGAGATGGGGTTTCACCATGTTGGCCAGGCTGGTCTCGAATTCTTGACCTCAAGTGATCCACCTGCATCCCAAAGTGCTGAGATTACAGGCATGAGCCACCACACCCCGCCAGCAATTTGTTAAACATAAACCATAGCTCTGTTTTGCAACAGTGTAAAATCAGTAACTGTCTTTCCTGAGTCTCTGTTTGGTCCTTACTGAGTTCCTTGGGAATGTTGGACAGGAATCATCTGTGTCTCAAGGACAGGGGAAATAATTGCACACTAGCTCACAAAGATACTTCAAGATAGCTGTTTCAATGAGAATCTCTTCTTCAATTCCAAAGCAAAGCAAAAACAAAAAACAACAACAGCAAAACAGCAATTTGACAATTATCTGGTTTGGTTTGAGACAGGATCTCATTGTCTCGCCCAAGTTAGAGTGCAATGACGCGATCGCAGCTCACTGCAGCCTCAGGCTCCTACAGCTTAAGCAATCCTCTCATCTCAGCCTCCCAAACCCACACCACCAAGGCCAGCTAATTTTTTGTATTTTTGATAAATACAAGATCTCACTTTGTTGCCCAGGCTGATCTCGAACTCCTGGCCTAAGTAATCCTCCCGCCTTGGCCCCCCAAAGTGTGTCTCCCCACCTACACCCCCATTCTTTCACTTAAAAAAAGTCACACCTGTAATCCCAGCACTTTGAGAGGCCGAGGTGGGCGGATGATTAGTTCAGGAGATGGAGACCATCCTGGCTAACACGGTAAAACCCTATCTCTACGAAGAATACAAAAAAATTAGCCAGGAGTGATGGCACGTGCCTATAGTCCCAGCTACTTGAGAGGCTGAGGCAGGAGAATCACTTGAACCCAGGAGACGGAGGTTGCAGTGAGCCGAGATCACGCCATTGCATTCCAGCCTGGGTGACAAGAGCAAAACTCTGTCTCAAAAAAAAAAAAAAAATCATTGTGGGATTGCAAAATGGACCAAAGGAGAGGGTACTGGACACACCAAAGGAAACGATCGGTTCCTCTCACAACACTTCTGACACCAAATGTGTGTGTGGGTTTTTTCCTCACACCAACTGTATTAGTCCATCCTCGCCTATCTATAAAGAAATACCTGAGATGGGGTAATTTATAAAGAAAAGAGGTTGCATTGGCTCACGATTCTGCAGGTTGTACAGGAAGCATGGCAGAGGAGGTCTTAGGAAACTTACAATCAAGGCAGAAGGCAAGAGGGGAATGAGATGTCTCACATGGCTGGAGCGGGAGGAAGAGGCAGAGAATGGGAAGGTGCCACACACTTTTAAACAACCAGATCTCAAGCCAGGCACAGTGGCTCAGCCTGTAATCCCAGCACTTTGGGAAGCCAAGGCGGGCGGATCGCCTGAGGTCAGGAGTTCAAGACCAGCCTGGTCAACATGGTGAAACCACATCTCTACTAAAAATACAAAAATTAGCATGTCTGTTATTCCAACTACACAGGAGGCTGAGGCATGAGACTCACTTGAACCTGGGAGGCAGAGGTTGCAGTGAGCCTACGCCTCCAGTGCTTCTGACTGACGCGGCTACAAATTGGAGGTTCCCATGACCCTCTCTTCAGGCTTGATAATTTGCTAAAACAGCTCACAGAGCTCAGGGAAACACTTGAATTACGTTTACTGGTTTGTTATGAAGGGTACAAATGAGCAGCGGGAGGAAGAGAGGCATAGGCCAAGGTATGGGGAAGGGGCGTGGACCTTCCATGCCCTCTCTAGGCACCCCTGCAACACCTCCGTGTGCTCACTAATCCAGGAGCTCTTCAAATAGTTTAGGGTTTTTATGGCGCTTCCATTATGTAGGCACAACTGGTTAAATTCACTGGCCATTGGTAATTGAACTCAACTTCCAGCCTGTCTCCCCTCTCCAGGGATCAGGGGTGGGGCTAAAAAAAAAAAATCCCAGCACTTTGGGAGGCCAAGGCGGGTAGATCTCGAGGTCAGGAAATCGAGGAAAGGAAAAAAATTCTGTAGACACAGGGTCTTAATTTGTTGCCCAGGCTGGTCTCAAGCTTCAGGGTTCCATCAATCCTTCTGCTTCTACCTCCCAAAATGCTGCTATTACAAGCATAAGCCACCACACCCATCCTGTGTTCACATTTTTAATCACGTTTGGGAGACATTTTCATAAAGGATTCTAGAATTTTCCCATATGTGTTACCGCATGAGGAGAAGACATCTGTGTGAGTGCTAGTATGTCTGTAAGAATAAAGTGACCGGGCATGGTGGCTCACGTCTGTAATCCCAGGACTTTGGGAGGCCGAGGCAGGCAGATCACCAAGTCAGGAGATCGAGACCATCCTGGCTAACATGGTGAAACCCTGTATCTACTAAAAATATTAAAAAATTGGCCGGGCGTGGTGGCGCGTGCCTGTAGTCCCAGCTACTTGGGAGGCTGAGGCAGGAGAATCGCTTGAACCTGTGAGGCAGAGGTTGCAGTGAGCCAAGATCGTGCCACTGCACTCCAGCCTGAGCAACAAGAGCAAGACTTCATCTCAAAAAAATAAAATAAATAAATTCTTCTAAGAAGCTTGTATTAGGAATGTTTTCATTTGCAATTAAGAGAATACCCAGCTTAACCACAGGGCGTTTTTACTAGTAAGGCATCTCGCGGCGGGCGTGGCAGCTCATTGATGCTATCAGGTGCTCAAGTTCTTTCTCTTTCTGCTCTGCTACTGTAGGGGCCAAAAGAAAACTTTTCCTCCACCCTCTAAAGGTTCCCTAAAAATGAACTTGTAACCATGGGATTAGCCCAACCTGGACCTTCTCTGTTGATAAAAAAATGTCCAGTTAATTCTTAGGTGTAACATAACCAAAAACTTCAAGTCATATGCCTGGGCATGCACATTTGAAAAAGCTTTGGGCCAGGCACGGTGGCTCACACCTGTAATCCCAGCACTTTGGGAGGCCGAGGCAGGCAGATCACCTGAGGTCAGGAGTTCGAGACCAGTCTGGCCAACATGGTGAAACCCTGTCTCTACTACAAATACAAAAATTAGCCAGGCGTGGTGGCGGGCACCTGTAATCCCAGCTACTTGGGAGGCTGAGGCAGGAGAATCCCTGGAACCCGAGAGGCAGACGTTGCAGTGTGCCGAGATCTCGCCACTGTACTCCAGTCTGGGTGACAGAATCAGACTCCGTCTCAAAAAACAAAAAAAGAAAAAGCTTTGACCTCTGATAACATCCAGAAAAAACCATTCTTCCCCTCAGATACAAGAAGACAAAGACATGATCAAAACCTGAATGCTGGACTATTTCAGAAGTGAGCGGTCCATTGGCCTGGAAGATCCAGGGCTAGGATCTGCCTCAACATACCTTATTGTAAATGGTCAAATTTGAAGTCCTCCTATCAGACACTGCCAAGCCGATGTTTTAAAATCCTTTCCTTCTCCCTCTGGTCCATTAAAACTTGCCCCAGACCCCAAATAGACAGATTTTAGCCTGACTCCTGTCTCCTTGCTGGCTGATTTTGCAATAAAATCTTTTTTTTTTTTTTTTTCAAAAGCCAGTGCTATAGTTATTGGCTTCTGTGCACATCAGGAAGCAAGCCCATTTGCTCCATAATAAATTGACAAAAGCAGATCAAGAAAGAAAAAAGGATCCACAATTTATTCATGTGCCTACGAACACAGAAGCCATACACAAACTATGAGACTCGAAGAGAGCCTGGGTGGTTGAAAATTAAATATTCTCTTCATGGCTGGGCATGGTGGCTCATGCCTGCAATCCCAGCACTTTGGGAGGCTGAGGCGGGCAGATCATTTGAGGTCAGGAGTTCAAGACCAGCCTGTCCAACACGGTGAAACCCCATCTCTACTAAAAATGCAGAAATTAGCCAGTCGTGGTAGCGCATACCTGTAGTCCCAGCTACTCGGGAGGCTGAGGCAGGAGATTCACTTGAACCCAGGAGGCGGAGGTTGCAGTGAGCCGAGATCGTGCCACTGCACTCCAGCCTGGATAACAAAGTAAGACTCTGTCTCAACAACAACAAAAAATATTCTCTTCATAGGAGAGATGTATGGACCTGGAGACAGATATTATTTTGAAAGTGATTCTCTTTGCAAGCTGGATGTGATAGACAGGTTTGATGTATCAGGTGAGGGTGGAATTGCACAGGAACAAATACTGGCTTTTTATGCAGATAAAGTTCCCCAGTTAATTCCTTAGAGCTGCCCTCAGAAAAACAGATGAAAAGTCTGGATGTGGTGATGGCTCCCAGTCTCTTCTGGTTACTTGATGAGATTCCTAGGGAAGGTGTATTAGACAATTGCATTTCTTTGGATAAAAGTGTTCTTAGATAAGGAAAGAGTCCCTCCTGGTGCTTCAGGAAAGAGGATCAGAAAGACAAGGAGGTGAGGGAAGGTTATAGACAGACCTTGAGGCTGCTTCTTTAGATCAGTATAAAAGACAAAGCACCATATTTTGGGGTGTTTTCTGAGCCCTAATGACATTCAAACCACATAGACTTTTGTCCTCAAGATGGCTGCCACATCGCCACACATCACATCCATGTTCAAGACAATAAAAAAGATTAAGGACAAAAACAGCAGAAGTTGGCATTATGGCCATCCATAGATGCAAGAAAGTCTGGAAAAGTGCGGATCTGGTTTTCTAGACTCTAGACTGGGGTTCTGAATAATATTGGGTGGCCCAACCGACATTGTCTGCTACAGGTCTTCCTTCAACAAGTAACACAAACGTTCATCAAAGAAGAACCATTGTGTTAAACCCTGTCTTTCCGATGCTCTTTTCCGAAGCATTAGGAGGCTCTCTCTGAAACTTCCTTATCTGACTCAGAAAGCTTGTCTTGGGAAGCTGTTGTCAGCATTGGAGGGGTGGTGTTGGAAGAGACACCACATAATGGCAGGGTGCCGTGGCTCACACCCATAATCCCAGCCCTTTGAGGGGCCGAGGTGAATGGATTGGCTGAGCTCAGGAGTTCCAGACCAACCTGGGCAACAGTGCCAGATCTCATCTCTACTAAGAAGTTTTTAAAAATTAGGGCCGGAGGCCGGGCAAGGTGGCTCACACCTGGAATCCCAGCACTTTGAGAGGACGAGTTGGGTGGATCACAAGGTCAAGAGATGGAAACCATCCTGGCCAACATGGTGAAACCCCGTCTCTACTAAAAATATAAAAATTAGCTGGGCGTGGGAGTGTGTGCCTGTAGTCCTAGTTACTCAGGAGGCTGAGGCAGGAGAATCACTTGAACCCGGGAGGCGGAGGTTGCAGTAAACAGAGATCATGTCACTGTACTCCAGCCTGGTGACAGAGGGAGATTCCATCTAAAAAAAAAAAAAAAAAAAAAGCAACTGAGAGTGGTGGCTCATGCCTGTAATCCCAGTGCTTCGGGAGGCTGAGGTGGGCAGATCACCCGATGTCATGAGTTTGAGACCATCCTGGCCAACATGGTGAAACTCTGTCTCTACTAAAAATGCAAAAATTAGCCAGGCATGGTGGCACACGCCTGTAGTCCCAGGTACTCAGAAGGCTGATGCATGAGAATCGCTTGAACCTGGGAGGCAGAGGTTGCAGTGAGCCAAGATCATATCATTGCACACCAGCCTGGGCAACAGGACAAGACTCCATCACAAAAAAGAAAAAAAAAAAAAAAGCCATGCGCGGTGGCTCACACCTGTAATCCCAGCACTTTGGGAGGCCAAGGCAGGTGGATTACCCAAGGTCAGGAGTCAGAGACCAGCTTGGCCAACACAGTGAAACCCCATCTCTACTAAAAATACAAAAAAAAAAAAAAAAAAAAAATTAGCCAGGTACAGTGGCTCACACCTGTAATCCCAGCTACTTAGGAGGCTAAGGCAGGAGAATCGCTTGAACCTGAGAGGTGGAGGTTGCAGTAAGCCAAGATTGTGTCACTCCAGACTGGGTAACAGAGCAAGACTCCGTATCAAAAACAAACAAACAAAAAAAATAGCCAGGCATGGTGACGCACACCTGTAGTCCCATCTACTTAGGAGGCTGAGGTGGAAGGATCATTTGAGTCCAGGAGGTCAAGGCTACAGTGAGCTGCATTTATGCCACTGCACCCCTGCCTGGTTGACAGAGCAAGACGCTGTTTCAAAAAAAAGCAGACAACACATATTTGGGGCCAAGAGGGGGAAAAAATTCTCATTTGGTGTCAGGTGTGGTATGAGAAGTAAAACTTCCCTCACCGACTAAAGGACATCTTGGTTGATATCAAGTTTTGGAAATTATGAATAAAGCTGCTTGACAGGGTTTGGATGTCCTGCCCGAATCTCATGTTAAAACGTAATACCCTGCGGGGCATGGTGGCTCATGCCTGTAATCCCAGCACTTTGGGAGGCCGAGGTGGGTGGATCACCTGAGGTCAGGAGTTCAAGATCAGCCTGATCAACATGGAGAAACCCCATCTCTACTAAAAACACACAAAATTAGCCAGGCATGCTGGTGCATGCCTGTAATTCCAGCTACTCGGGAGGCTGAGGCAGAAGAATCACTTGAACTCGGAAGGCAGAGGTTGCAGTGAGCCAAGATCGTGCCATTGCACTCCAGCCTGGGCAACAAGAGCAAAACTCTGTCTCAGAGAAAAAAAAGAACGAAAGAAAGAAATGTAATCTCCACTGCTAGAGGTGGGACCTGGTGGGAGGTGATTGGTTCATAGGAGCAGGTCTCTTATAAACATGAATACAGGCTATTCCATTCTTATGAACAGAAGATGGTTATCTTCTGTTTCTTCCTGTGGGGTCTTAAAGATATTTGGGAGTAGCCGGGCGCCGTGGCTCATGCCTGTAATCCCAACACTTTGGGAGGCCGAGGCCGATGAATCACTTGAGGCCAGGAGTTTGAGATCAACCTGGCAAACATGGCGAAACCCTGTCTCTACTAAAAATACAAAAATTAGCTGGCATGGTGGCAGCTCCCTGTAATCCCAGCTACTGAGGAGGCTGAGACAGGAGAATCGCTTTAACTCAAGAGGCAGAGGTTGCAGTAAGCCAAGATTGTGCCACTGCATTCCAGCCTAGGCGACAGGGTGAAACTCTGTCTCAAAAACATAAAATAAAATCATAATCAATGTTACAATTTCAATTTTAAAAATCACTTCATCTATATAGCTCTTCCTGCACCCCTAAGTGGCACATGCTGAGTCAGGCTTTGCAGTTTAAATGTGAATTAATTTGCAGATCCACACTCGTGTGACTGAAGTCACCCTTCTCTCCGATGGGGAACAAAGCATAATTGCCAGGCCTTCCACACGTGGCCACCAGAGGGCGCGCCGAAGTAGCCAAACTCGCTAAGGAACAGGGCGGTCCCCAGGGAACCATCCCGAGCCAAAAGCCGTTTTATTTTCCAAAGGCTGACGCGGGGGGGAGCCCCATGGGTTGTTCACACTCTATCTCCTCCTAAGTAAACAAACTTAATTGCTATTTAATTTCTTCCAAATTGCATCAACAGTCAAAGATAAATTACTACCCTTGCCCTTTGTAGTAATCTGGACAATTTAACGAAGTCCTTTGCAGGGAAGCAATTGGATTTCAATGCCTCTCTCCCTGGTGCTCGCCCTGTCATTTCTGGCTAGTTATGATCTGCTGTGAATCTCTCAACATCCCAATGCATCATTTTGCCTTTTTGGTCCGATGATAAATAACCTTCATCAGATCTAGGTATGTAAATATGTCTCTGCAGCCATTGCGATTCACTTCTTCAAGTACAAAAGATAGAAAATAGCTTTTCTGCCGGGCGCGGTGGCTCAAGCCTGTAATCCCAGCACTTTGGGAGGCCGAGACGGGCGGATCAC
>NW_016827966.1:10260-20265 GCF_001698545.2 Rhinopithecus bieti
AAAAAAAAAAAAAAAAAAAAAAAAAAGAAAATAGCTTTTCTCCCATTCAGGTCCTTCCTCCCTTCATTCCTCGCATTGGATTTTACTGTCGGCTGTTGACTTTCTGCCCACTTCATCCCTGGGTTTCATTGTGTTCTGGGGAAGACAGAAATTAATAACACCTGGCCTACCTTTCCTTCTTCAGGTTAGCACAGTTCTAGGGACCGGAAAAGGAGTGAAGAAGAATCCCTATCATATTCACAATCACCAAGAGGTAGCATCAATCCAAATGTTCATCGAAGAATGAATGAATGGCCAGGCACGGTAGCTCAGGCCTGTAATCTCAGCACTTTGGGAACCAACGCAGGTAGATCACAAGGTCACGAGTTCGAGACCAGCCTGGCCAATATGGTAAAACTCCATCTTTACTAAAAAAAAAAAAGAAATGCATAAATTAGTCAGACATGGTGGCGTGCACCTGTAATTCCAGCTATTTGGGAGGCTGGGGCAGTAGAATTGTTTGAACCAGGGAGGCGGAGGTTGCAATGAACCAAGAACATGCCACTGCACTCCAGCCTGGGCCACAGAGCAACAAGACTCCGTCCCGTCTCAAAAAAAAAAAGAAAAAGAATGGATAAATGAGCCAGGTGCAGTGGCTCACGCCTGTAATCCCAGCACTTTGGGAGGCCAAGGCAGAACGACCATTTGAGGTCAGGAGTTGGAGACCAGCCTGGCCAACACGGAGAAATCCCATCTCTACTAAAACTATAAAAACTAGCCGGGTGTGGTGGCTCACACCTGTAATCCCAGCTACTTGGGAGGCTGAGGCAAGAGAATCACTTGAACCTGGGAGGCAGAGGTTTCAGTGAGCCGAGATCGCACCATTGCACTCCAGCCTGAGCAACACAGGAAGACTCCGTCTCGAAAAATAAATAAGTAAATGAACAAAATATGGTCTATTCATGCAAGGGAATATTATTCAGCCATAAAAAAGAGGCCAGGCTGTCTCAAAATCAATCAATCAATCAATAAGTGCTGATACATGCTACAATGTAGATGAACCACAAAAGTTTTAATGCTAAGTGAAAGAAGGCAGACACAAAAGGTCACAAATTGGGTGATTTCATTTATATGAAATGTCCAGAATAGGCAAATCCACAGAAAGAGAATAGATTGGTGGTTGCCAGTGGAGGTGGAGGGCAGAATGGGGAATGGCTGCTTAATGGGTGTGAGGTCTTCTTTGGGGTGATGAAGACGTTTTGGAGCTAGATGGAGGCGATGACTGCTTGACATTGTGAATGTCCTGAATTGTACACTTTATGTGATATGAATTTCACCTCAGTTAAAAAGAAAAGAAAACATTCCTGCCCTTATGGGTGCAGTAGCATGATCACAGCTCAATGCAGCCTCCAACTGCTAGACTCAAGCAATCCTCTGGCCTCAGGCTCCTGAGTAGCTGGGATTGCAGGTACATACCACAATACCTGGTTAATTTTTTTGAGACGGGGGCTGGCTCTGTCACCTAGGCTGGAGTGCAGAGATGCAATCTTGACTCAGTGCAGCCTCGTCCCGTCTCAGCCTCCCAAGTAGCTGCGACTACAAGTGCATGTCACCATGTCCAGCCAATTTTTAAATGTTTTATAGAGATGGGGTCTCGCTGTATTGTCCAGGATGGTCTCAAACTCCTGGGCTCAAGTGATTCTGCCAAGGTGCTGGAATTACAGGCATAAGCCGCCATGCCTGGCCCCCAGAGTTTGTATCCTAAAGTGGGAGTTGGGGGTGGGGATGAGAACAGGGAGATGCACAAATAAATTGTTTAACTCTAGTGTGGAAACTGCCCTGGCAGACACGTACTAAGGGTGACACATACTAAGGGACTAAAGTCCAGGTGGCAGTATTGTACTGCAGAAGTTTCCCAGAAATTGGCAGAGCACGGTAGCTCACGTCTGTAATCCCAGCACTTTTGGGGGGCCAAGGTGGGCCAATCACTTAAGGTCAGGAGTTTGAGACCAGCCTGTCCAACATGGTGAAGCCCTGTGTCTACTAAAAATACAAAAATTAGCCAGGTGTGGTGGCCTGTAATCCCAGATACTCAGAAGGCTGAGGCAGGTGAATTGCTTGAACCTGGGAGGCGGAGGTTGCAGTGAGCCAAGATTGCGCCACTACACTCCAGCCTGGGCGACAGGGTGAGACTCTGTCTCAAAAAAAGAAAAAGTTAAAAGAGAAGTTTCCCAGCAGTCCCAGGGGTTGAGTCCCAGCCCTGGCTGTGTGAACAAGACATATATTTGTATTAATTTATACACATGAGATACATTCAATCTGCAGGGATGCAGGATGTCCCTGGGTCTTTTCCTTCTTTCTGATGTGTCTATTTCTGTCTATTTTCAAAGTCTTAAATCCTGTCCGCGTTTCAACCAGTCGCAATCTGACAACTGTGTTGAGCGATGTGACTTTGGGATTTACAAGAAGCAGAAGGGCTTTTTTAATCTGCAGGATGCAAAGGCAGGAAACGGGATGCTCACAGACCAGAGCCCTGCGTTTTTCCGTAACAGTTCTCATCTGCCTCGTTTTTGTTGTTCGTTCGTTTGTTTTGAGATGGAGTTTAGCTTTTTCCCCAGGCTGGAGTACAATGGTGCAATCTCGGTCACTGCAACCTCTGCCTCCCTGGTTCAAGTGATTCTCTTGCCTCAGCCTCCTGAGTAGCCGGGATTACAGGGGTGAGCCACCGCGCCCGGCCTGCTTTTTGTTTGTTTTGTTTTGCTTTTTGAGACACCGTCTCTGTCGTTGTCCAGGCTGGAGTCCAGTAGCACAATCTTGGCTCACTGCAGCCTCAGTTTCCCAGACTCAAGCAACCCTTCTGCCTCATCCTCCTGAGTAGCTGAAATGACAGGCATGTGCCACCACACCCAGCTAACTTTTTTTTTTTTTTGAGACGGAGTTTCGCTCTTGTTGCCCAGGCTGGAGTGCAACGGCGTGATCTCACCTGACAGCAACCTCTGCCTCCTGGGTTCAAGTGATTCTCCTGCCTCAGCCTCCCCAGTAGCTGGGATTACAGGCACCCATCTCCATGCCTGGGTAAATTTTTTTGTATTTTTAGTAGAGACAGGGTTTCTCCATGTTGGTCAGACTGGTCTCGAACTCCTGACCTCAGGTGATCTGCCCACCTGGGTCTCCCAAAGTGCTGGGATTATAGGCATGAACCACCATGCCCAGCCTCTGTCACTTTTTTTCTATCTCATCAAAGATCTCCTTCTGTTTTCCTGATTTGGAGATAAAGTAATTCTCCGCGCTCAACTACTGAGAAACTAAATATACCACGTGTGGATTTTCCAAGTCCTTACTGGTAAGCAATGCCCTCGTTACACATCATATGGTATCTGACTATAGCATATTCCATGTGTAATTACATTACGTTACACATATAATCCCAGCACTTTGGGAGGCCAAAGCAGATGGATCACTTGAGGTCAGGAGTTTGAGACCATCAGCCTGGCCAACATGGTGAATGAAACCCATCTCTACTAAAAACACAAAAATATTAGCTGGGTGTGGTAGTGCACACCTGTAATCTCAGCTACTCTGGAGGCCTAGGCAGGAGAATCGCTTGAACTCAGGAGGCGGAGGTTGCAATGATGCAGTGAGCTGAGATTGTGCCACTGCACGCCAGCCTGGGTGACAGTGAGACCCTGTCCCGAGCAACTGGGACTACAAGCATGCACCACCATGCCCAGCTAATTTTTGTACTTTTAGTAGAGACGGGGTTTTACCACGTTGGCCAGGCTGGTCTTGAACTCCTGGCCTCAAGTGATCTGCCTGTCTCAGCCTCCCAAAGTGCTGGGATTACAGGTGTGAGCCACCACTTATGATCGCTTCTTGGCCTTTTGGCTAAGATCAAGTGTAGGAATAGTCACTTATGCATTCATCTAGCTCAGCGAATCTGCATTTTTACATAAGATAAAATAAACGTAGGGTAGAGGAAACCATCAGATCTGCATTTGTCTCAGATGAACAGAGGGACGACTTTGAGTTCTGTCCTTTGTCCCGTAGCTGTGAAGATGAGCTATCAATTTACGTTGTCAGAGTGAAATTCAATAGAACTGTTTTACAATAACGATCTTGGAGTCCACAGAAATTTCTTGGTGAGGAAATTGTGAGGGAGATAAGTAGTGTTTTTGTTGTTGTTGTTGTTTTATCTTTGTAGCTATCTTATTTAGAAATAAAATGAGGCAGCCATTAAAAAGGATGAGTTCATGTCCTTTGTAGGGACATGGATGCAGCTGGAAACCATCATTCTCAGCAAACTATCGCAAGAACAGAAAACCAAACACCGCATGTTCTCACTCATAGGTGGGAATTGAACAATGAGAACACTTGGACACAGGAAGGGAACATCACACACCGGGGCCTGTTGTGGGGTGGGGGAAAGGGGAGAGGGATAGCATTAGGAGATATACCTAATGTAAATGACGAGTTAATGGGTACAGCAAACCAACATGGCACATGTATACATATGTAACAAACCTGCACGTTGTGCACATATACCCTAGAACATAAAGTATAATAATAAAAAAAAAAAGAAAGAAAGAAAGAAAATGAGAAGGAGGTGGCCGGGCACAGTGGCTCACACCTGTAATCCCAGCACTTTGGGAGGCCGAGGCAGGTGGATCATGAAGTTAGGAGATCGAGATCATCCTGGCTAACACGGTAAAACCCCGTCTCTACTGAAAACACAATTAGCCGGGCATGGTGGCGGGCACCTGTGGTCCCAGCTACTGGGGAGGCTGAGGCAGGAGAATGGCGTGAACACGGGAGGCGGAGCTTGCAGTGAGCCAAGATGGCGCCACTACACTCCAGCCTGGGCGACAGAGCGAGACTCCGCCTGAAAAAAAAAAAAGAAATAAATAAAATGAGAAGGAAGTTTGTGTGACACAGTTCCCAGCTTGACTTTTCCCTTTGACTTAGTGGGTTTGGGATCCCGAGATTTCTTTCCTTTCACATAACATCACCTATAAGGTGTCCTTGCCACCAAACAACCTGAATCTAGTCAAAGCTCCAGCTAAATTCCAGTTTGCAGTAAAGACAAGGGAGGGAGTAAACAACAGGAGGTAGCAATCTGACAAGGCAGAGGATGGAACATTTTTCAACTAATTTGATCCTCCTAAAAGTCAAGGCCTTTCAGAAAGTATAATTGTAGGCAGGTGTGGTGGCTCACACCTGTAATCCCAGCACTTTGGGAAGCTGAGGTAGATGGATCATTTGAGATCAGGAGTTCGAGACCAGCCTGGCCAACATGGTGAAATCCTGACTCTGCTAAAAATACAAAAATTAGGTGGGCATGGTGGCAGGCACCTGTAGTCCCAGCTACTCGAGAGGCTGAGGCAGGAGAACTGCTTGAACCTGGGAGGCAGAGGTTGCAGTGAGCCGAGACTCTGGGCGACAGAGAGAGACTCTGTCTCAATTTAAAAAACGAATGAATTATGGTTGCCATGGGCAAGGGGGAGGAGAAATGGGGAGTTAGTGAGTTAGGGTTTCATGGATACAGATTTCAGTTCTGTAAGATTGAAAAAAGTTCCTGAGATGGATAATGGTGATAGTTGAACAACAATGCATATGTACCTAATGCCACAGGACTGGACACTTAAAAATGGTTCCAATGATACATTTCGAGGCATATGTTCTGAAGACCTCCTGAGGGCTTTATCACATGCCATGGTCACTCATACTTTTTTAAGACGTTAAATTAATGGTCATGCACTGTGGTTCACACCTGTAATCCCAGCACTTTGGGAAACCAAGCCGGGCAGATTGCCTGAGCTCATGAGTTCGAGACCAGCCTGGCCAACACAGCGAAACCTAGTCTCAGTTGGATGTGGTGGAAATTTTATTTAGTTATTTATTTAGTTGTAGTTTTGTTTTGTTTTGTTTTGTTTTGTTTAATTATTTATTTATTTTTTGAGAGGGAGTCTTGCTCTGTCACTCAGGCTGGAGTGCAATGGCGCAGTCTTGGCTCACTGCAACCTCCGCCTCCTGGGTTCAATAGATTCTCCTGCCTCATCCTCCCGAGTAGCTGGGATTACAGGAGCCTACCACCACGCCCAGCTAATTTTTGTATGTTTTAAGTAGAGACGGGGTTTCATCATGTTGGCCAGGCTGGTCTCGAACTCCTGACCTCAGGTGATCCTCCCACCTTGGTCTCCCAAAGTGCTGGGATTACAGGCTTGAGCCACTGGGCCTGGCCCGGAAGGACTGTTCTGAGTGAAAAAGAGACCAAAGCCAAGTATGGTGGCTCATGCCTGTAATCCCAGCACTTTGGGAGGCCAAGGCAGGCAGATCACTAGAGCTCAGGAGTTCAAGACCAGACTGGGTGACATGGCAAAACCCCATCTCTACAAAAAAATACAAAAAAAATTAGCCAGGTGTGGTGGTGCACACCTGTAGTCCCAGGTACTCAGGAGGCTGAGGTAGGAGGATCACTTGAACCCAAAAGATTGAGGCTGCAGTGAGTCATGATCATGCCACTACAATCCAGCCTGGGCAACAAAATAAGACCCTGCCTCAAAAAAAAAAAAAAAAAGAAAAGAAAAGAAAAAAATGGTGAAGTGGAGTGTATACGGGTTGTATTAGTCTGTTCTCAGACTGCTATAAAGAAATACCTGCAAGTGGGTAATGTATAAAGAAAAGAGGTTTTTTGATTCTTCAGGCTATACAGAAAGCATGATGCTGGCATTTGTTCAGCTTCTGGGAAGGCTTCAGCGAATTTATAATCATGTTGGAAGGCCAAGGAGAAGCAGATACATCTTATATGGCAGGAGCAAGAACAAGAGAGAGAGAGGGAAGGTGCTACACACTTTTAAACAGGCAGATCTTGACAGAACTCACTCACTATCACAAGAACAGCACCAAGAGGATGGCACTAAGCCGTTCATGAAGGACCCACCCCCATGACGCAATCACCTCCCACCAGGCCCCGCCTCCAACTCTCGGGATTACAAGTGGACATGAGATTTGAGTGGAGATACAGATCCAAACCATATCACTCATATTCATGGTATCATTTTTTTCAACCTATCTAGATGTTTGAAAGTTTTCATAAGAGGCCGCGTGCAACGTCTCACACCTGTAATCCCAGCACTTTGGGAGGCCAAGGTGGGTGGATCGTTTGAGGTCAGAAGTTCAAGAACACACTGGCCAACATGGTGAAACTCCACCTCTACTAAAAATACAAAATTAGTCGGTCATGGTGGTGCATGCCTGTAGTCCCAGCTACTCGGGAGGCTGAGGCTGGAAAATAACTTGAACCCCGGAGGCGGAGGTTGCAGGGAGCCTAGATAGCGCCATTGCACTCCAGCCTGGGCAACAAGAGTGAAACTCCACCCAAAAAAAAAAAAAAAAAAAAATAGAACGTGCAACACCAACAGTGAACCCTAATGTAAATGATTACCTATAATTAATAGTAATGTATCAATATTGGATCATCAATTGTAACAAGTGTGTCACACCAATGCAAGATGCTAATAATGGGGGAAATTAAAGGAAGGGAGGTGAAAGGAGTAATATCTGGGAACTTCCTGGACTTTCTGCTCAATTTTCTGTAAACCTACTGTTTCTGTAAAATTGCTCTTTTTAAAGTCTGCTGTTTAAAAAACAATAGTATAATTCAACTTGAAAAATAAAGGTAGGCTAGGCGCGGTGGCTCAAGCCTGTAATCCCAGCACTTTGGGAGGCCGAGACGGGCGGATCACAAGGTCAGGAGATCGAGACCATCCTGGCTAACACGGTGAAACCCCGTCTCTACTAAAAAATACAAAAAACTAGCTGGGCGAGGTGGCAGGTGCCTGTCGTCCCAGCTACTCGGGAGGCTGAGGCAGGAGAATGGCGTGAACCCGGAAGGCGGAGCTTGCAGTGAGCTGAGATCCCGCTACTGCACTCCAGCCCGGGCAACAGAGCGAGACTCCGTCTCAAAAAAAAAAAAAGAAAAGAAAAGAAAAGAAAGGTAAAGGCTGGGCACAGTGATCACGCCTGTAATCCCAGCACTTTGGGAGGCCAAGGCGGGCGGATTCTCTGAGGTCGGGAGTTCCAGACCAGCCTGACCAACATGGAGAATCCCCATCCGTCTCTACTAAAAATTCAAAATTAGCCAGGCGTTGTTGCGCATGCCTGTGATCCCAGCTATTTGGGAGGCTGAAGCAGGAGAATCGCTTGAACCCAGAAGGCAGAGGTTGTGGTGAGCCGAGATCACGCTATGGCACTTCAGCCCAGGCAACAAGAGCAAAACTCCATTTAAAAACAAATAGATAAACAAATACAAATAAATAAAGGTAAATAAATCAAGAAGAGGCCAGGTGCAATGGCTCATGCCTGTAATCTCAGCACTTTGGAAGCCCGAGGCTGGCAGAACACTTGAGTCCAGGAGTTACCATCCTTGACAACATAGTGAATGACGTCTCTACAAAACGAAAAAAAAAAAAAAAAAATTGACTGGGCCCAGGGGCTCACTCTTGTAATCCCAGCACTTGGGAGGCTGAGGCAAGAGGATCACTGGGGCTCAGGGATTTGAGATCAGCCTGGGCAATATAGTGAGGCCCCATCTCTAGAAAAAATACAAAATCAGTTGGGCACGGTGGTGCACAGCTATTCGGGAGTCTGAGATGGGAGGATCACTTGAGCCTAGGAGGTTGAGGCTGCAGTCAACCATGATTACACCACTGTACTCCATCCTGGGTGACAGAGTGAGAGACCCTTCCTCGAACAAATAAACAAACAAAAAAAGCAGTGAAAGGAATGTAAAGATGTCCTCCAAAATTCTCATTTTCTCATTATGATGCTTCAATAATACTTTTATCCAACTATTAAATATCAAATTATTTCTAAATAATTTGGGGGTCTCCCCTGTTTTGCTACTGGCCCTAAACTCTACTGGGTAATCCAGTCGTGATACAGTTCATTTCTTTAGCAAACATTTATTTGCTCAACAAATATTTACGTGCTGATATTTGCCAAGTGCCAAGCATTGTGTTTGGTTCTAAGAAGACAAAGGTTACCTTAAAAGGAAAAAAAAAAGCCGGGCGTGGTGGTTCACACCTGTAATCCCAGCACTCTGGGAGGCTGAAGCGGGCGGATCACGAGGTCAGGAGATCAAGACCATCCTGGCTAACACGGTGAAACCCCGTCTCTACTAATAAATACAAAAACTTAGCCAGGCGTGGTGGCGGGCGCCTGTAGTCCCAGCTACTCGGGAGGCTGAGGCTGGAGAATGGTGTGAACCCAGGAGGCAGAGCTTGCAGTGAGCCGAGATCATGCCACTGCACTCCAGCCTGGGCAACAGAGCAAGACTCCGTCTGAAAAAAAAAAGTATACGTGTGTGTGTGTGTGTGTGTGTGTGTGTGTGTGTGTGTGTGTATCTGCCTTCAAGGAATTTACACGAGGGGTTGGGGAAATGACAAGCAAATCTCATTCTTATAAAAACGAGGCCAGAGTCATCGGTACATGGGGGATTAAGTGGCTTCATCACAGAGACAGAGACTTGCTGGGGCTTGAAGAGAAGCTAGTCTGCCAAGTAGGTGAGGGAAGGAGGAAAGGCATGCCTGGCAGAGTACAGCTGGGTGAGCAGGGTGTGCCCTCCAGTTCTGGAAGCTAGATATCACCCTGCTTGGGCAGGCTGGATCTGGAGTTAGAGGTGGAAAAGCAGACAGAGACCAGATCTGGGGGCTTCCAAAAAGCTCCTTCTTTGCTGGGTGCAGTGACTCACGCCTGTAATTCCAGCATTTTGGGAGGCCAATGCAGGCAGATCACTTGAGGTCAGGAGGTGGAGACCAGCTTGACCAACATGGCGAAACCCCGTCTCTACTAAAAATATAAAAATTACCTGGGCATGGTGGCGGGTACCTGTAATCCCAGCTACTCCAGAGGCTGAAGCACGAGAATCTCTTGAACCTGGGAAGGGGAGGTGGCAGTGAGGTGAGATCATGCCACCGCACTCCAGACTGGGTGACAGACTGAGACTCTGTCTCAAAAAAAAAAAAAAAA
>NW_016827966.1:23487-30919 GCF_001698545.2 Rhinopithecus bieti
CATGACAGTTTACAAATGCCATGGCAACATCAGGAAGTTGCCCTATGTTGTCTAAAAGGGGAGGAACCCTCAGTTCCAGGAATTGCCCACCCCTTTCCTGGAAAACTCATAAATAATCCACCTCTTGGTTAGCATATAATCAAGAAGTAACTGTAAGTATATTCAGTCAAGCAGCCCATGTTGCTGCTCTGCTTATAGACAAGCCATTCTTTTATTCCTTTACTTTCTTAATAAACTTGCTTTCACTTTACTCTATGGACTTGCCTTGAATCCTTTCTTGTGCAAGATCCAAGAACACTCTCTTGGGGTCTGGATTGAGACTTTTTTTCCAGCAAGACCTGTGGTCCCAGCTATTTGGGAGACTGAGGTGGGAGGATCACTTGAGCCTAGGAAGTTGGGGCTTCAATGAGCTATGATTGTGCCACCGCACTCCAGCCTGGGCAACAAAGCGAGACAGATGGATGTAGTGGAGATAAACAAAGACCAGCTAAATGAAAACAAACAGAAGCTACTTATTTGGAGCTTTCTGTAGCAAGGGAGCCAGTGTTTTGGCAAAGGTGCCAAGGCGGGCAGAGAAATAGCAAAGTTTTAGAGTGGAGAAAGGGAAGGCTTCAGGTGCTCTCTAACTGGGGACTGTTAACCTGGGGAAGCTGTAGCTGGACTAACTGAAAGTGGACATCCTATGTGATTGGCTTGGGGTGCCTGTTTGACTTTTTCTGGTTGGCCCTAAGTTAGAAGTGGAGACAAAAATTAGAGAAGCTGTCAGCTATTAATCAAGTCCTGGCCATTGGGGGCCAATCATCACAAGAGTTATTGTTTGGTTTCTGGGACCGGTCGCTAGAGAAAGTGATCTTACTTCCAACAAGTCAAGTTGTGAGGAATAGCAGGCTGGCCTGCTGGATTGGTTTCCTGGGCTGGTTGCTGCAGGTTATGGGTCTGAGTTCTATTCAGACACAGTCCTGGCCCTCATGGAGCTTACATTCAAAGAGACAAAACAAGCATTCTGAAAGCAAGCAGAAGTGTTACCAAGACTCTTTCATACAGTGCTAAGGGTCTATGAAAAAAATGAACTACTTGAACTACTTGATCTTCAGCTCATTTCCTGACATACAGCTACTAAAACCCTTGGAATGTCCAGAATGATATGAGTGTCTCTCATATGCTGATGAGATAGCTGGTGGCAGAGGGCCTCTCATAGTTTCAGGATGGGGGCTGGTCACCAGAAAGACTAAGGCATGATTAGAGGATTGGGACTTTCAGTTCCACCCTGTATAAAATTTTACAGGGACTGCCATGCTCATTTGTTTATACAGTGTTTATGGGGCTGCTTTTATGAAATAATTGGCAGAATTGAATAGATGCAACAGAATCTAAAGAACTGCAAAGCCATTTGAATGCTACGGTTTGGATAGTGGACCCCTCCAAACCTCATGTTGAAATTTAACTCTCAATGTTGAAGGTGGGATCTAATAAGAGATATTTGGATCATGGGAGTGGATCCTTCATGAACAGATAACGCCCTGGGATGGGGAACTGAGTGAGTTCTCCTTCTTTTAGTTCCCAACAGAGCAAATTGTTAAAAAGAGCCTCATGGTCGAGCGTGGTGGCTCACACTTGTAATTCCAGCACTTTAGGAGGCCAAGGTGGGCGGATCACAAGGTCAGTAGCTCGAGGTCAGGCAGCCAACACAGTGAAACCCTGTCCCTACTAAAAATACAAAAATTAGCTGAATGTGGTGGCAGATGCCTGTAATCCCAGTTACTTGGGAGGCTGAGGCAGGAGAATCGCTTGAACCCAGGAAACAGAGGTTGCGGTGAGCCGAGATCGCAACACTGCACTCCAACTCCAGCCTGGGTGAAAGAGCTAGACTCCATCTTAAAGAAAAAAAAAAGGAGCCTCACTCCAGCCTGGGCAAACATACTGAGATCCCCATCTCTCTCTCTCTTTCTCTCTCGCGCACGCGCGCGCGCTCTCTCTCTCTCTCTCTCTCTATATATATACACACACATATATATATACACATATATATATACACACACATATATATATATATATATATTTAAATTAGCTGGACATGGTGGCACACCAATAGTCCCAGCTACCTAGGAGTTCAAGGATGCAGTGAACTATGATCACACCACTGCACTCCATCCTGGTGACAGACCGAGATCCTGTCTCAATAAAAAAGAATAAAAGTAAAATAAAATTAAAAGAGCCTGCACCCTCCATCTCTCTCTTGCTTCCTCTCTCTCCATGTAATCTCTGCACTCAGGAGCTCCCCTTTGCCTTCCACCATGAGTAGAAGAAGCCTGAGGCTCTCACCAAATGGCCAGTTTTCCAGCCAGCAGAATCATGAGCCAAATACACTCTTTTCTTTACAAATTACCAGTCTCAGGTATTCCTTTGTAGCAATACAAACAGACTAAGACATTCCTCTACAGAAGGTCTGTCAACTCCTGATCTAGGCAAACTGACTATGGCATCTGCTCCCTTAACCAGTACACTAGACTGCCTCCTGGGCCCTCAGCTAGCCGTGATGGTAAATGTAGTGTGTTTTGACCCTCCAGCAAGATGCATCCTTTGGAGAGAAGGGACATGACCCTTCTTAGGTACAGTTTTTTTGTTTTTTTGTTTTTTTGAGATGGAGTTTCACTCTTGTTGCCCGGACTGGAGTGCAATGACACAAACTCTGCTCACTGCAACCTCCACCTCCCAGGTTCAAGTAATTCTCCTGCCTTAGCCTCCTGAGTAGCCGGGATTACAGGCATGTGCCGCCATGCCTGGCTACTTTTTTTTTTTTTTTTTTGAGATGGAGTCTCGCTCTGTCACCCAGGCTGGAGTGCAGTGGCACAGTCTCAGCTCACTGCAACTTCTACCTCCCAGGTTCAAGTGATTCTCCTGCCTCAGCCTCCCAAGTAGCTGAGACTACAGGCATGTGCCATCATGCCTGGCTAATTTTTGGTATTTTTAGTAGAGACGGGATTTCACCGTGTTAACCAGGATGGTCTCCATCTCCTGACCTCATGATCCACCCGCCTCGGCCTCCCAAAGTGCTGGGATTACAGGTATGAACCACCTTGCCCAGCCTTAGTTACAGTTTTTATAGTAATATATTTGGATTTTTTTAATGAACATTTGTCTCAAGAACTGAACAGTAATGTCACAGCTAAAATGTGATGCATAGAAGACAATATAGGAGTAAATCTTTATAACTGTGGGTGAAGCAAAGCCTTCTTAGATATGACACCAAAACACAAATGATAAAAGAAAAAAATAGGGCTGGGTGCAAGTGGCTCATGCCTGTAGTTCCAGCACTTTGGGAGGCTTGCTTGAGCCCAAGGAGTTTGAGACCAGCCTGGGAAACATGGCAAAACAAGTATCTACAAAAAATACAAAAATTAGCCAAGCACAGTGGCACGTACCTGTAGTCCCAGCTACTAGGAAGTCTGAGTGGGAAGGATCACTTTAGCCCAGGAGGTTGAGACTACAGTGAGCCATGATTGCACCACTGCACTCCAGCCTGGGTAACAGAGCAGGACCCTGTCCCAAAAAATATAAGAAAAAAAAAAAAGATAAATTGGACTAAAAAAGTAGAGATGCCGGGCGTGGTGGCTCACGCATGTAATCCCAGCACTTTGGGAGGCCAAGGCGAGTGGATCACGAGGTCAGGAGACAGAGACCATCCTGGCTAACATGGTGAAAACCCGTCTCTACTAAAAAATACAAAAATTAGCCGGGTGTGGTGGCACGCGCCTGTAGTCCTAGCTACTTGGGAGGCTGAGGCAGGAGAATCACTTTAACCCAGGGGGCAGAGGTTACAGGGAGCCGAGATCATGCCACTGCACTCAAGCCTGGGTGATAAAGCGAGACTTCTCAAAAAAAAAAGTAGAGATGTCTAGGCCTCACCCTCAGAAATCCAGATTTAAATGAGTTGCAGTAGGATTCAAGCATCTGTATATTTTTAAAACCTTCGCACTGATTCCAAGTATAGTACCCACTGCCTCTTTTGGCAAATTACATGTATTTATCCCTGGATTACTGCACACACTTTCTGATGGACAGTAGATTTTGAGCTGCTCTCAGTCTGAAACTCAACTCACTTAATCGGTTCCTGTGCCTGCCACAAAGCTGAGCTGTTGACTATAAATAGCCACAAAAGACTGGAGTCTGTTCTCTTGCTCATGAACTCTTTTAAGTGTTAGACACTCTCATCCAAAAGACCACCAAGACGGCTAAGTAACAGGAGAGTTGTATTTGGTGACATCAGTTCACAAACCAGGAAGAGATAGTCTCCTGAATGTGTGGAAGCTGCTCTCTCTTTGAAGGGAGAAAGGGCAGGTTGGGTTTTATGCCTTACAGGGCCTGTATTACAAAATGGAATCATACATATTCAGCAGGTTTGGGGAAAAGACTATGCATATTTATGAGGGGAATTAAGTACATGCACAATGAGTAAACACATGTGTAACATACATCCCATGTTCACGTTGGGGTGGGATTTTAGCAATAAAGTGAGGTGAAATTTGGCTCTCTATGTCAAAAGGTGAGCTATAGGACACAAAGACATTTTGTGTGTGGTCTCTATAAGCTGGCTGAAACTGCTTAAGTTCTGCAGTTGCTCATCAGAAGACAATGTCTGTAAGGTCAGCCCTCTGTCCAATCAGAGTTACAGCAGTCTGGGTGTAAATCAAAGTTAGGAGGGGTATGATAATTTGCCTTGACAGCTCCTATTGTTAGGAAGTTTAGCAAGAGCATGGTTTTTCTTGCAGCCATAGAAATTTAGGAATTTAGGAAGGAGTTCATGCCAGCCAATACCTAAACCCGTGACCTGTAGGTAATTTTTATTTCCTTATCCTTAAAGTCCATCTTTTTTTTTTTTTTTTCTTAGATGGAATCTCGCTCTGTCACCCAGGCTGGAGTGCAGTGGCACAATCTCAGCTCACTGAAACCTCCGCCTCCCAAGTTCACGCCATTCTCCTGCTTCAGCCTCCTGAATAACTGGGATTACAGGCACGCCCCACCACGCCCGGCTAATTTTGGTATTTTAGTAGAGATGGGTTTTCCCCAAGTTGGTCAGGCTGGTCTCAAACACCTGACCTCGGGATCCACCCACCTCAGCCTCCCAAAGTGCTGGGATTACAGGCGTGAGCCACCATGCCCGGCAGGGTCCATCTTAATCAAGAGGAGTCTGTTTTGGGCTCTCAGATGACAACACAAACACTTCCTCTTGTCTGGACTGAGAAGCAAAATCCTAATAACCACTTGCCAGCAAGATAGGAACACAGCAGGAACCAGCTGTGGGAATTTGGAAAATAGTCCAGTGCAATTTTTTCTGCACAGTACACTATTCTGTTCAGAATCTTGAACCTAGCTATAGTTAAGGGAGCCGCACCCACAGATATAGGCCAACTACCTAACTCAGAGACCTTCAGTAGCTTCTCTTGGCCTTCACCGTGGTCTACGTGGCCTGATTCATTGCAGCAGTCAGGGTTCAATGCAGAAATACTATGAGGTATGGGATAAGAGAGTTCCTCTAGGAATTAGACCTTACAGAAATAGGAGGAGCTAGAGAAGGGACAGACTAGGAGGAAAGTCGGAGGCTCAGAGGAGGTACTGGCCAGTCCATCTGAGTAGCCAGGCACATTTAGTCACGGAAAGAGGACAGCCAAGGGAAGATTCTATGGCAAGCTGTGCCTGTATATAGCTACAGAACATCTGGTGGTGGGCCTGGGGCTGTGTTGGTCATCAGGGTCAGAAGTCAGGAGAAGAGCTAGATGCAAGGACAAACTGGAACCCACAGGTGTCTCTCTGTCTATCACCACATCTAACCACAGTGGACCTGGGGGATGGCTGCTGCTCACTTGCACCTGCCTCTTTCCCCCAAGTCTAACAGTGGCTAGAATCCCTGAAGACATAATTTGAACCTAGAGTCTCCCTCTGTCACCCAGGCCGGAGTGCAGTGGCATGATCTCGGCACACTGCAACCTCTGCCTCCCAGGTTCAAGTGATTCTCATGCCTCAGCCTCACAGGTGCTGGTCACCATGCCCAGATATGTATATATATATATATATATTTTTTTTTTTTTTTGAGATGGAGTCTTGCTGTGTCGCCCAGGCTGGAGTGCAGTGGCACTATCTCGGCTCACTGCAACCTCCGCCTCCTGGGTTCAAGCAATTCTCCTGCCTCAGCCTCCTGAGTAGCTGGGATTATAGGCACGTGCCACCATGATCAGCTCATTTTTGTATTTTTAGTAGAGACAGGGTTTCACCACGTTGGCCAGGCTGGTCTCCAACTCCTGGCCTCAAGTGATCTGCCCACCTCAGCCTCCCAAAGTGCTGGAATTACAGGCATGAGCCACTGCGCCCAGCCCAATTTAGCCAGATTGACACAGCACAAACCACAGCAGCCCAATGGCCAAGTTTCTACGGCTTAATGGCCTCCCCATGTTCTCAGCCCTACAGGGTTGTTTAATATCCGCATCATTTTCTCTGTGGGAATGCTGATATAGTTTGGATAGTTGCCCCTACACAAATGTCGTGTTGAAATATCATCTTCAATGCTGGAGGTAGGACCTGGTGGGAGGTGTTTGGGTCATGGGGGCAGATCCCTTCTTGGAACTGTCTTCATGATAGTGCGTGAGTTCTTGCAAGACCTGGTTGTTTAAAAGCATGTGGCACCTCCCGGCACCAACACTCTGTCTGTTGCTCCTGCTCTTATCATGTGACATGCCTGCTCCTGGTTTCCTTCTGCCATGATTGGAAGCCTCCTGAGGCCTTCCACAAAGTGGATGCCACTACGCTTCCTGTACAGCCTACAGAACCATGAGCCAACGAACCCTCTTTTCTCATAAATTACCAATCCTCAGGCATTTATAGCAACGCAAGAATGGCCTAAAACCAATGTTGTATTTGTTTTTTTTGTTTTTTTTTGAGGCGGAGTCTCGCTCTGTCACCCAGGCTGGAGTGCTGTGGCCGGATCTCAGCTCACTGCAAGCTCCGCCTCCCGGGTTCACGCCATTCTCCTGCCTCAGCCTCCCGGGTAGCTGGGACTACAGGCGCCGCCACCTCGCCCGGCTAGTTTTTTGTAGTTTTAGTACAGACGGGGTTTCATCGTGTTAGCCAGGATGGTCTTGATCTCCTGACCTCGTGATCCGCCTGTCTCGGCCTCCCAAAGTGCTGGGATTACAGGCTTGAGCCACCGTGCCCGGCCCAATGTTGTATTTGAATAGAACTTTCTCTCTTTCTCTCTCTCTCTTTTTTTTTTTTTTGAGATGAAGTCTTGCTCTATTGCCCAGGCTGGAAAACAGTGGCACGATCTCAGCTCACTGCAACCCCCGCCTTGCCGGCTCAAGCAATTCTCTGCCTCAGCCTCCCAAGTAGCTGGAATTACAGGCACGCACCACCACGCCTGGCTAATTTTTGTACTTTTAGT
>NW_016827966.1:30996-42761 GCF_001698545.2 Rhinopithecus bieti
TTTTTTTTTGAGATGAAGTCTTGCTCTATTGCCCAGGCTGGAAAACAGTGGCACGATCTCAGCTCACTGCAACCCCGCCTTGCCGGCTCAAGCAATTCTCTGCCTCAGCCTCCCAAGTAGCTGGAATTACAGGCACGCACCACCACGCCTGGCTAATTTTTGTACTTTTAGTAGAGACGGGGTTTCACCATGTTAGTCAGGCTGGTCTCCAACTCCTGACCTCATGATCTGCCCGCATTGGCCTCCCAAAGTGCTGGGGTGACAGGCGTGAGTCACCACACCTGGCCCAGAACTTTATCTCTTGACTCTTCCGGCTGTTCTCCTCTATGATTATTTTATTTTATTTTATTTTATTTTATTATTTTTTGAGACAGAATCCTGTTCTTGTTGTTCAGATTGGAGTGTAGTTCAGGCTGGTGTGATCTTGGCTCACTGCAGCCTCTGACTCCCAGTTTCAAGTGATTCTCCTGCCTCAGCCTTCTGAGTAACTGGGATTTACAGGCATGCGCCACTATGCCCAGCTCATTTTTGTATGTTTTGTGGAGACGGGGTTTCACCATGTTGCCCAGGCTGGTCTCAAACTCCTGGCCTCAAGTGATCCTTCCACCTCAGCCTCCCAAAGTGTTGGGATTACAAGCATGAGCCACTGAGCCTGGCCTGATTGTTCATTTTATGTGTCAACTTCACTGGGCCACAGGATGTCCACATATCTAGTTAAATATCCTTCTGGGTGTGTCTGTGAAGTGTTTCCAGAAGAGAGTAGCATTTGAATCAGTAGACTAAGTAAAACAGATGGCCCTTCCCAATGAGGGTGGGCATCATCCAATTCATCAAGGGCCAGAATAGAACAAAAAGAGGGAAGAAGGGTGAATTCACACTGTCTGCCTCACTGCTTGAGCTGGGAAATCAGTCTTCTCCCATTCTCAAACTGGGACTTACACCATTGGCCCCTCTGGTTCTCAGGCCTCTGAACTTGGACTAGAACTATACCACCAGTTTTTCTGGGCTTTCAGCACACAATGGGACTTCCCAGCCTCCATAATTGTGTAAGCCAATCTTTTTTTTTTTTTTTTTTTTGAGGCGGAATCTCGCTTTGTTGCCGCCCAGGCTGGAGTGCAGTGGTGTGATCTCAGCTCACTGCAACCTCTGCCTCCCAGGTTCAAGCAATTCTCTGCCTCAGCCTCCTGAATAGCTGGGATTAAAGGTGCCTGCCACCATGCCCAGCTAATTTTTGTATTTTTAGTAAAGACGGGGTTTCACCATGTTGGCCAGGCTGGTCTTGAGCTCTTGACCTTGGGTGATCCACCTGCCTCAGCCTCCCAAAGTGCTGGGATTACAGGCGTGAGCCACTGCACCCGGCATGTAAGCCAATTTCTTAGAAGAAATCTCTCCCTCTATCTCCACATATATGCATATATGTATGCAGCACTGATCCTTGAACAATGTGGGGGTTAGAAGCACTAACTTATTGCACAATTGAAAATCCATGTAGGCTGGGCGTGGTGGCTCACGCCTGTAATCCCAGCACTTTGGGAGGCCAAGGTAGGTGGATCTCAAGGTCAGAAGATCAAGACCATCCTGGCTAACATGGTGAAAACCCATCTCTACTAAAAATACAAAAAATTATCCGGGCATGGTGGCATTCGCCTGCAGTCCCAGCTGCTTAGGAGGCTGAGGCAGGACAATCGCTTGAACCCAGGAGGCGAAGGTTGCAATGAGCCGAGACCACACCACTGCACTCCAGCCTGGGCGACAGAGCGAGACTCAGTCTCAAAAAAAAAGAAAAGAAAAGAAAAGAAAATCCATGTAAAACTTATTTGTTTTTAATTTATGTATTTATTATTATTTTTTTGAGATGGAATTTCATTCTTGTTGCCTGGGCTAGAGTGCAATGGCGTGATCTCGGCTCACTGCAACCTCCACCACCCGGAGTTCAAGTGATTCTCCTGCCTCAGCCTCCCAAGTAGTTGAGATTATAGGCACACGCTACCATGCCCAGCTAATTTTTGTATTTTTAGTAGAGATGGGCTTTCCCTATGTTGGTCAGGCTGGTTTTGAACTCCTGACTTCAGGTGATCCACCCGCCTCGGCCTCCCAGTGTTGGGATTACAGGTGTGAGCCACCGCGCCCGGCCAAAACTTTTATTTTTTGAGAGAGAGAAAGACAGAGAATCTTACCCTGTCACCAAGGCTGGAGTGCAGTGGCACAATCACAGCACACCGTAGCCTCAACCTCTTGGATTCAAGTAATCCTCCCACCTCAGCCTCCCAAAGTCTATTATTGCAGGGGTGTGCCACCATGCCCAGCCTCCTATATAACTTTTGACTCCCCCATAACTTAACTACTGATAGACTACTATTGACCAGAAGCCTTACTGATAACGTAAAGCCAATTAACGCATGTTTTTGTTTTGTTTTGCTTGTTTTTGAGACTGAGTCTCACTCTATTGCCCAGGCTGGAGTGCAGTGGTGCGATCTCAGCTCACTGCAATCTCCACCTCCTGGGTTGGGAGGCTGACACAGGAGAATTGCTTGAACCCAGGAGGTGGAGCTTGCAGTGAGCCGAAATTGTACCACTGTACTCCAGCCTGGGCTACAGAGCAAGCCTCCATCTCAAAAAAAAAAAAAAAAAAAAAAAAAAAAAAGAAAAGAAAAAAAAGTCTTCAACTCATTGTCTTCACAGTGAGGAAGCTGAGAGGAGGTGGAAGAGGAGGTGTTGGTCTCACTGTCTTAGTGATACAGGAGACAGAAAGAAATTATTTAGGCAGATAGTGAGGGCAAGAGAGTCCTCAGCAGAACTTCCCTTCTAACAAAAAATAGCCCAAGAAATCACTTGCATTCTAACAAGGAGCAGCCTGGAAGATCAGGCTGCAAACATAGATGAGGAAACTGAAAGCTTGCACGGGGGAATGTCGGCAGCTGCATGGATAAAAAGGGCTACCTGGGGCCAGGCAGGTCCACCATGGGGGCTCCACCTTCCCTTTTTTGTTAGCCCGTGCACAGTATGAAAGAAATAAACAACATGGAGCAGCTCAGGCAGAGGACCCAGCTGCATAATAAACAATGGAGGTGAGGGCTGCCAGAGATTTGAGCCCTGTGCATATGACATACCGGGTCCTAACCAGTTTTTCGTGCCCTATGTAGAACAAATACCGCCTCCTACTAGCTCATCTATAAAAACCCTTGCAATTCACTGAGTTTCAGCAACCCATTTTTCCAGGACCCCTCTCTGTAGCAGTAAGCTATTCTCTTTCTTTCACCTATTAAATTTCTGCTCTAAACCTCACCTTTTGTATGTGTTCATGTCCTTGATCTCAATACAATTGGGATTGTACATATGCAACACAGAGACAAGTTTCTTAACACAGCTTTGGGTTGTACATTGACTTACTTGCAGTTATCTCTTTCTCATGCCAGCTCTGAAGCTCCTTGAGGGTAAGGAGTATGTCTATTTTATTCACCATTGCATATAATAGGTACCTTAAAACATATTTATTAAATGAGCAAAGCAGCCTGACGCAGTGGCTCAAGCCTATAATCCCATCACTTTGAGAGGCCAAGGCAAATGGTATCACTTGATCTCAGGAGTTTGAGACCAGCATGGGCAACATGGCGAAATCCCATCTCTACAAAAAAGTTGTCTAAAAAATTAGCTAGGGTCGGATGTGCTGGTTCATTCCTATAATCCCAGCATTTTGGGAGGCTGAGGCAGGGGGATCACCTGAGGTCAGGTGTTCAAGACCAGCCTGGCCAACATGGTGAAACCCCATCTCTACTAAAAATACAAAAATCAGTCAGACGTGGTGGTGTGCGCCTATAGTCCCAGCTATCAGGAGGCTGAGGCAGGAGAATCGCTTGAACCTGAGAGGCAGAAGTTGCAGTGAATTGAGATCATGCCACTGCATTCCAGCCCAGGCAACAGAGCCAGACTCTCTCAGGAAAAAAATAAATTAATTAAATAAATAAATAAATAAATAAATAAATATAAATAAATAAAAGAAATAAAAATAAAAAATAAATTAGCCAGGTGTGGTGGCATGTGCCTTTAGCCCAACTACTTGGGAAGCTGAAGTGGGAGGATTGCTTGAGCCCAGAAGGCTGAGACTGCAGTGAGCCTATGTTGCACCACTGCACTCCAGACTGAGTGACAGAGCAAGACCCTGTCTCAAAAAAAAAAAAAAGAAAGAAAGAAAAAAATAGAAAAAAAAAATGAGCAAGCCTAGCCTAGTCATTTTGATGGCCAATGTTTGACATGTATTTTAGAGAGAAAACAAAATTGGTCCCTTGCCTAGTATGTGGTATTGTTTTGCTATATAATTTATGGTCTACGGTAACGAAACAAAAGAAAGCAATATTTGGCCGGGCGGGTGGCTCAAGCCTGTAATCCCAGCACTTTGGGAGGCCGAGACGGGCGGATCACGAAGTCAGGAGTTCAAGACCATCCTGGCTAACACAGTGAAACCCTGTCTCTACTAATACAAAATAAACTAGCCGGGCGAGGTGGCGGGCGCCTGTAGTCCCAGCTACTCGGGAGGTTGAGGCAGGAGAACAGCGTAAACCCGGGAGGCGGAGCTTGTAGTGAGCTGAGATCCGGCCGCTGCACTCCAGCCTGGGCGACAGAGCGAGACTCCGTCTCAAAAAAATAAAACAAAATAAATGGTAGTTGCACGGGTGCAGTGCCTCAGGCCTGTAATCCCAGCACTTTGGGAGGCCGACGCGAGCGGATCACCCGAGGTTAAGAGCTCAAGACCAGCCCGGACAACGAGGTGAAACCCCGTCTCTAGTAAAAATACAAAAATTAGCTGGGCATGGTGGCGCACGATTGTAATCCCAGCTACTCAGAAGGCTGAGAACCTGGGAGGCGGAGGTTTCCAGTGAGCCGATATCGCGCCATTGCACTCCAGCGCCATTGCACTCCAGCCTGGGCGACAGAGCGAAAACTCCATCTCTAAATAAATAAATAAATAAATAAATAAATAAATGGTAGTTGCCTTCCCACATCTCAAGGGCTATTTAAAAGTCCTACCTAGGCCGGGCGCAGTGGCTCACACCTGTAATCCCAGCACTTTGGGAGACCGAGGCGGGCAGATCACGGGGTCAGGAGATCGAGACCATCCTGGCTAACATGGTGAAACCCCATCTCTACTAAAAATACAAAAAATTAACCTGGCGTGGCGGCGGGCGCCTGTAGTCCCAGCTACTCAGGAGGCTGAGGCAGGAGAATGGCGTAAACCCGGGAGGCGGAGCTTGCAGTGAGCCGAGATCGTGCCACTGCACTCCAGCCTGGGCGACAGAGTGAGACTCTGTCTCAAAAAAAAAAAAAAAAAAAAAAAAAAGTCTTACCTATTAGCTGGGCAAGGTGGCATGTATCTGTAGTCCCAGCGACATGGGAGGCTAAGGTGGAAGGATCGCCTGAGCCCGGGAGTTCCAGGCTACAGTGAGCTATGATTGTGCCACTGCACTCAGGCGGGGTGACAGAGCAAGGCTCTGTCTCTTAAAAAAAAAATTCTTATGGGAGCCAGATGGAAGAATGTTCAATGTCAGGAATGTCCCTAAAGAGACCAAGCTTGTTACTCCAAAAAGTTATTTCTGAATCAGCGTAACGTTTTATCCAGTTTTTACTTCACATTTTACATATAAAAAAGGAGGAAAGATGGCCAGGCACAGTGGTTCATGCCTGTGATTCCAGCACTTTGGGAGGCCGAGGCAAGTGGATCACCTGAGGTCAGGAGTTCGAGAGCAGCCTGGCCAAAATGGAGAGCCCCATCTCTACCAAAAATACAAAAATTTGCCAGGCTTGGTGGTGGGTGTCTGTAATCCCAGCTACTCGGGAGGCTGAGGCGGGAGAATGGCTTAAAACCTGGGAGGCGGAGATTGCAGTCAGCCAAGATTGCGCCATTGCACTCTAGCCTGGGAGACAAAAGCGAAACTCTGTTTCAAAAACAATTAATTAATTAATTAATTTAAAAGGCGAAAAGAAAAAAAACATGCTGATTTACAACTAAGCTTCAAGATGAAGCAGAGGTAAGGCCCAGAAGCTGTTTTTGTTTGTTAGTTTGTTTGTTTGTTTGAGACGGAGTCTCGCTCTGTCACCCAGGCTGGAGTGCAGTGGCCAGATCTCGGCTCACTGCAAGCTCCGCCTCCCGGGTTCACGCCATTCTCCTGCCTCTGCCTCCCGACTAGCTGGGACAACAGACGCCCACCACCTCGCCCGGCTAGTTTTTTGTATTTTCTAGTAGAGACGGGGTTTCACCGTGTTAGCCAGGATGGTCTCGATCGCCTGACCTCGTGATCCGCCCGTCTCGGCCTCCCAAAGTGCTGGGATTACAGGCTTGAGCCACCGCGCCCGGCCGGAAGCTGTTTTTAAATACTTATTTTCCAGCCTGACCAACATGGTAAAAGCCCAGCTCTACTAAAAATACAAAAATTAGCCAGGCATGGTGGCGCATGCCTGTAATCCCAGCTACTAGAGAGGCAGAGGCAAGAGAATTACTTGAACCTGGGAGGCAGAGGTTGTGGTGAGCTGAGATTGTGCCACTGCACTCCAGCCTGGGTGACAGAGAAAGACCCTGTCTCTAAATAAATAAATAAATATCTTCCCCCAGGAAATTTCCTTTACGTACCCATTTAATTTCTTTCAGGGGCATTTGCATAACCAGTAGCCCGAGTTAAGTGGCACTTAAAAAAANTGACCAACATGGTAAAAGCCCAGCTCTACTAAAATACAAAATTAGCCAGGCATGGTGGCGCATGCCTGTAATCCCAGCTACTAGAGAGGCAGAGGCAAGAGAATTACTTGAACCTGGGAGGCAGAGGTTGTGGTGAGCTGAGATTGTGCCACTGCACTCCAGCCTGGGTGACAGAGAAAGACCCTGTCTCTAAATAAATAAATAAATATCTTCCCCAGGAAATTTCCTTTACGTACCCATTTAATTTCTTTCAGGGGCATTTGCATAACCAGTAGCCCGAGTTAAGTGGCACTTAAAAAAAAAAAAAAAGAAAGAAAACAAGATATCGATCTGTTGTTGAGACTGGAGTACAGTGGCCCAATCACAGCTCACTGCAGCCTTGAACTCCCGGGCTCAAGCAATCCTCCTGCCTCAGCCTCCTGAGTAGCTGGGACTACAGGTGCATACCACCATGCCCGTCTAATTAAAAAAAAAATTTTATTTTTTTAGAGATGAGGTCTTGCTATGTTGCCCAGGTTGGTCTCAAAATCCTAGGCTCAAACCATCATCCCTCCTTGGCCTACCAAAATGCTAGGATTATAGGTGTGAGCCAACATGCCCTCGTAGGAAAAATCTTACTCCTTGGACCATATCTTGATGGCCCTATAGCTAGCTCAGTTCTTGTACCCTTGGGATAAAACTAAGGTGGTTAAGCCATGATTCTGTAATGGAGTCATGGGATTTTACTGACATAAAGGTGACATACCACTGTTCTAACTTGGGAGGTCTGCAGCATGCCCAGGCACAGGAGTTTGGGTAAATTCCAGGTACCACCCTCTGAGGACAAGCCCCATCACTCTCTGCTCTAGAGGGGCGACAGTTGTCCTGAACTACGGCAAAGGGGTTAGTCCACATGGAGTGGATAGGTTGGAGAGCTGGCAAGTCCTGTGGCATAAATAGAGGACCGACCACAGGCTGGCTACAGTTGGTAGACACTTCTCCCCAGGTGGCAAGAGAAGGACGGCCAACACAGCATCTGGACACTGACAATTTATACTTCCTTAAGTGAAGATCAATGGCCTCCCCTTGGTCTTCCCTTTGGTAGCACAGCTGCTGTCTATGAAGTCCCTCACCTCTTCACCAGCCCACAGGAAGTGGTTCTTTTTTTTTCCGTCTATATAATTGTGTTTCTTTTCTAAGTGCTTCTTTTTCTTTCTCTTTTTCTTTTTTTTGAGACAGGGTCTCTATTTATTTATTTATTTATTTATTTATTTATTTAATTTGAGACAGAGTCTCGCTCTGTTGCCAGGCTGGAAGGCAGTGGTGCAATCTCAGTTCAATGCAATCTCCGCCTCCTGGGTTCAAGCAATTCCCCTGCCTCAGCCTCCCGAGTAACTAGGACTGCAGGCAAGCACCACCACACCCAGCTAATTTTTTGTGTTTTTTTTTAGTAGAGACGGGGTTTCACCATGTTGGCAGGATGGTCTCAATCTCCTGACCTCGTAATCCACCTGCCTTGGCCTCCCAAAGTTCTGAGATTACAAGCATGAGCCACCGTGCCCGGCCACGAGACAGGGTCTCATTCTGTTGCCGAGGCTGGAGTGCAGTGGTGTAATCATGGCTCACTGCAGCCTCAACCCCCTGGGTTCAAGTGATCCTCCTGCCTCAGCCTCTCCAGTAGCAGGGACTATAGGCACACACCATCCCACCCGATGAGTGTGTTTGTTTTTTGTTTTTGTTTTGTTTTGTTTTTTTGGAGATCGGTTTTTACTATGTTGCCCAGGTTGGTCTTGAATTCCTGGCCCCAAGTGATCCTCCTGCCTCGGTCTTCCAAAGTGATGGGATTACAGGTACGAGCCACTGTACCCAGCCTATAACTATTTTTCTATGTATTTGAAGCACTGTTAAAAAAAAAAAAAGGTATAATTTGGAAATTCAGTGGCACAAGTTGCACTGCCATAACTGAAGGATATCATACAGTTAAAAAAAAAAAAAAGTCTCTCTGAACCTATCTTGGTTCAGGAGTCTGCCCAATAAAATTNAAAAATAGTCTAGGCACTGTGTGCTCATGACTGTAATTCCAACACTTAACACTTTAGGAGGCTGAGGTGGGAGGCTTGCTTGAGGCCTATGTGTTCAAGACCAGCCTGAGCAACATAGTGAGGCCCCATCTCTACAAAAACATTTTTTTAAACTGGCAGGGGACAACGGGGTGCAGTGGTTCACACCTGTAATCCCAGTACTTTGGGAAACCAAAGCGGGCAAATCACTTGAGGTCAGGAATTTGAGACCAGGCTTGCCAACAAGGTAAAATCCCGTCTTTACTAAAAATAAAAATAAATAAATAAATAAAATTAGCCAGGTATGCTGGTGTGCACCTGTGGTCCCAGCTACTCGGGAGATGGAGGCAGGAAAATTGCTTGAATCTGGAAGGCAGAAGTTGTATGAGCTGAGAACACGCCACTGCATTCCAGCCTGCGTGACAGCAAGACCCTGTCTCAAAAAAAAAAAAAGAAAGAAAAATAAAAAAATTAGCAGGGTGCGGTTGTATGCAACTGTAGTCCCAGATACTCAGCAGGCTGAGGTCGAAGGAGGATCCCTTGAGCCTAGGAGTTCCGGGCTGCAGTGAGCTATGATACTCTCAACCTGGGCAACAGAGTGAGAACCTGTCCTCCCTGCCAAAATAATAATAATAATAATAATTGTTCTCCCATTTCAAACACTGCATTACATAATTTTACCTGCCCAAGGAAGTGTTTGTGAAAGTGTGATCACCAGACTGGCAGATTCAGCTACACTTTATTAAAAATACAAATTCTCAGGTGGGTGAGACCAGCCTTGCCAACAAGGTAAAATCCCATCTCTACTAAAAATTAAAAAAAAAAAAAATTTGCTCATGCCTGTAATCCCAGCCGTTTGGGAGGTGGGAGGATCACTTGAGGCCAAGAGTTGGAGACCAGTCCGGGCAACCGAGCAAAACCTGGTTTCTAAAAAATAAAAATATAAAAATAAAACTTAGCCGAGCATGGTGGCATGTGCCTGTGGTCTCAGCTACTTTAGGAGACTGAGGCGGGAGGATCACTGGAACCCAGGAGTGCAAGGCTACAGTGAGCTGTAATGACACCACCACATTATAGCCTAAGCCAAATTCTCAAGCCCTGCCCAGACCTGATGAGTCAGAAAACTCAGGAGGGTGGAGCCCAGCGATCTGTGTGGGGTTTTTGTTTGTTTTGCTTTGTGGGTTTTTTTTTTTTTGTAACAAACTCTCCAGGTAACTTTGTGTACACAAAAGTTTGACAGTGGCTGCTCTAGTCTAAGGCAGTGCATCTCAAATTTTACTTCACACTAGGATTTCTTTGGCAGCTTTGAGAAATTCTAATACTCAGGCTTCACCCACACTTATTAAATCAGAATCTGGCAATAGGACTCAGGCATCAGTAGTTTTTACACATCCCACAGGTGATTCAAGTGGACAGGAGAATCTGAGAACCAGTGTGGTCTAGAACGCGCAGCGTCACTGTCCCCTGGGTGTCTAGTAGAAATGTAGAATCTTAGGCTGGGCGCGGTGGCTCACGCCTGTAATCCCAGCACTTTGGGAAGCCTATGCGTGTGGATCACTGGAGCCCAGGAGTTGGAGACTAGCCTGGGCAACATGGTGAAACCCCTGTCTCTAAATACAAAAAATTTGCTGGGCATAGTGGTGCGCACCTGTGGCTACAGTGAGCCGTGATCGTGCCACTGCATTCCCGACTGAACCATAGAATGAGGCTTTGTCTCAAAAAATACAAAACAGGCCGGGTGTGGGGGCTCATGCCTGTAATCCTAGCATTTTGGGAGGCCGAGGTTGGTGGATCACTTGAGGTCAGGAGTTTGAGACCAGCCTGGTAAACATGGTGAAACTCCATCTCTACTAAAAATGCATTTTTTTCTTTTTTCTTTCGAGACAAAGTCGTCGCTCTTGTCCTCCAGGCTAGAGGGCGATGGTGCGATCTTGGCTCACTGCAACCTCTGCCTCCCGGGTTCAAGCAATTCTCTTGCCTCAGCCTCCCAAGTAGCTGGGATTACAGGTGTGCACCACCATGCCCAACTAATTTTTGTATTTTTAGTAGAGACGGGGTTTCACCATGTTGGCCAGGCTGGTCTCGAACTCCTGACCTTAGGTGATCCGCCCACCTCAGCCTCCTAAAGTGCTGAGATTACAGGCGTGAGCCACCACACCTGGCCAAAAATACAAAAATTAGCTAGGTATGGTGTCGCACGCCTATAATCTCAGCTACTCGGGAGGCTGAGGCAGGAGAATCGCTTGAACCTGGGAGGCGGAGGCTGCAGTTAGCCAAGATCGTGCCAGTACACTCCTGGCTGGGAGACAGCAAGACTGTCTTCAAAAAAAAACCCCTCGGCCGGGCGCGGTGGCTCAAGCCTGTAATCCCAGCACTTTGGGAGGCCGAGACGGGAGGTTCACGAGGTCAGGAGATCGAGACCATCCTGGTCTGCACGGTGAAACCCCGTCTCTACTAAAAAATACAAAAAACTAGCCGGACGAGATGGCGGGCGCCTGTAGTCCCAGCTACTGGGGAGGCTGAGGCAGGAGAACGGCGTGAACCCAGGAGGCGGAGCTTGCAGTGAGCCGAGATCGCACCACTGCACTTCAGCCCGGGCAACAGAGCGAGACTCCGTCTTAAAAAAAAAAAAACCTCAAAAAAACAAAAAGATATCTCAGGCCCCCCTAACCCTGCCCCAGAGCTGCTGAATCTGAGTCTGCACTTTAACAAGATGGGGTGTAGGGGAGGTTACTCTCCTTTTATTTATTTTTACTTTTTTTTGAGACAAAGTCTTGCTCTGTCACCCAGGCTGGAGTGCAATGGCGTGATCTTGACTCACTGCAACCTCTGCCTCCTGGTTCAAGCAATTCTCTGCCTCAGGCTCCCAAGTAGTTGGGATTACAGGTGCCCGCTACCACGACCAGCTAAGTTTTTGTATTTTTAGTAGAGATGGGATTTCACCATCTTGGCTAGGCTGGTCTTGAACTCCTGAACTTGTGATTCACCCACCTCAGCCTCCCAAAGTGCTGGGATTACAGGCGTGAGCCACCGGGCCC
>NW_016827966.1:43114-70312 GCF_001698545.2 Rhinopithecus bieti
CCCTTCCCCTTCCCCTTCCCCTTCCCCTTCTAATAGAGACAAAGTATTGCTACGTTGCCCAGGCTGGTCTCTAACTCCTGAGCTCAAGTGATCCTCCTGCCTCAGCCTCCTAGAGTGCTCAGATTACAGGCATGAGCCACCTCGTATGGCCCTGTGACTCTCCTAAGCACATTGAAATGTGAGATGCCCTGTCCTGGAATACAAAAAACTCAATCTGAGATGTGTGTCTGAAACTGTCTGACATACAGATCAATGATTTACTGAACCCAGTCCAGAGGGTGTTGCTTTCTTTCTTTCTTTTTTTTTTTTTTTGAGATGAAGTCTTACTCTGTCACCCAGGCTGGAGTACAGTGGCGCGATCTCGGCTCACTGCAATCTCCACCTCCCAGGTTCAGGTGATTCTCCTGCCTCCCGAATAGCTGGGACTACAGGCGCCCACCACCACACCTGGCTAATTTTTGTATTTTTTGGTAGAGATGGGGTTTCACCATGTTGGCCAAGCTAGTCTGAAACTCCTGACCTCAAGCGATCCACCTACCTTGGCCTCCCAAAGTGCTGGGATTACATGTAGGCGGGAGCCACCAAGCCCAGCCAGCTTTTGTTTTTCTGATTCTCTGGTGACAGAGATTGTTTTCCTGCCCAACCCCCGCACACCACCTCAGATGATCTGTCTGGGGAGAGGAGAATGGCCTGGGAAAAGTAAATTCAATGAGCACCTCCAGGGGACCCTAGAGAGAGTGAGTAAGGGAGGAAGAAACACTAATTAACATTCTGATAGATTCTGTTCCTCATATTGTTAATTACTGCATTGTTTCATGGTAACTCCCAGGAGGCCTCCCCTAAACCAGCTATTTCTGGCTCTCCCGCCCCTCCCTCCAATTTTTTCTCTTTACTCTTTTCTCAGCATCTTATCAGATCCCTGCTGAGCAATTTAGAAAGCGAAACCAAGCCTGAGTCAGAATTGGAATACACACATTCACCTGGACTTTGTATTTCCCTGAACAGGTAGAATAAGAACTCCAGATTGCAATGGGCCTTCTGACCAAAGGCAACAGAAATGTCATTGTCCTCTTTTTTTGTTGTTGTTTGTTTGTTTGTTGTTTGTGAGATGGTGTCTCCCTATTTTGCCCAGGCTGGAGTGCAGTGGCATGATCTCGGCTCACTGCAACCTCTGCCTCCCAGGTTCAAGCGATTCTCCTGCCTCAGCTCCCGAGTAGCTGGGACTACAGGCGCCTGCCACCACGCCTGGCTAATTTTTGTATTTTTGGTAGAGACGGGGTTTCACCATATTAGCCAGGCTGGTCTCGAACTCCTCACCTTGTGATCCGCCCACCTCGGCCTCCCAAAGTGCTGGGATTACAGGCATGAGCCACCATGCCCAGCCTGTCTTGGAATTTTTTAACTGACAAGATCCTTTTGTACTAATCCCGTTGATATACTTAAGTCTTTTTTCCTTAGCTTGAAAATGACTCATGGCTGGTTCATTTCTCTAGAGTCTCCAAACCCATACTCGCTTTTGATATATGTGCGCGTATGTGCAGTCATGACAAATAAGGACTTTTAGGATGTTTTCGTATCCTGGGCAGTGGGGTGTGGAAAGAGGTTAGGGCTGGGAGTAAGGACTCCTGGATCCCTTAGAGCACGTCACTCTGCTATGCTGGGTCTCTGTTTTTTCACTTCAAAAATAAGAAAATTTGATGCCTGAGGGTGCAAATTTCAATACCTACAGGAGCCTAAGGAATAGCCTATATGGGGCTAAGCGTGGCCCCTACTCAGCCCCTCTTTCTTTGTTAACTTCTGGGAATGTGGGTCCAGAATTGTCAGATTTCAAGGGAAGCCAAATAAATAAACAAATACATGAAATAAAATCTGGATTTCCATTTGCAATTTCTCTATTTATAAATGCCGGGAACTAACACAACTTTATTTTGCAGAATTTGGAAATTACACAAAATACTCCTGAGGCCGTCGTTTACCTAGAGTCAGTCAGGTAATGACTTCTAGATTAAATGATATCCCAGGACTTTTTTTTTTTTTTTTTTTTTTTTTTTTTTGAGACTGATTCTCGCTCTGTTGCCTAGGCTGGAGTGCAGTGGCGCAATCTTGGCTCACTGCAACCTCCACCTCCTGGGCTCACACCATTCTCCTGCCTCAGCCTCCTGAGTAGCTGGGACTACAGGTGCCCACCACCACTCCTGGCTAATTTTTTGTATTTTTAGTAGAGACAGGGTTTCACCATGTTATCTAGGGTGGTCTCGATCTCCTGACCTCGTGATCCGCCCACCTTAGCCTCCCAAAGTGCTGGGATTACAGGCGTGAGCCACCGTGCCCAGCCCAGGACTTTTTTAGTATCCAATTCTTCCCCTCTAATGCACTTGGGGGAGTTTTAGCTTCAATCGCGCGCTCTCTCTCTCTCTCTCTCTCTCTCTCTCTCTCTCTCTCTCTCTTTCTCTCTCGTCTCTTTACACTGTCACCCAGGCTGGAGTGCAGTGTGCAATCACAGCTCACTATAGCTTCAATCTCTGGGGCTCAAGCGGTCCTCCCACCTGAGCCTCTTGAGTAGGTGGGACTACAGGCATATGCCACTATGCCTGTCTATTTTTAATTTTTTTTTTTGTAGGGATGGGATCTCACTTTGTTGCCTGTTGTTTTTGTGTGTGTGTAGTCATATCTGTGTCTCTCATTTATTCCTTCAATAAATATTTGAGTGCCCATTATAAGCTGGAAACTGTTGTTGATAGAAAAAAAATGAGAAGGGGTTTGTACCTTTGGGTGAGCAAATGAGACAACTAAGTCACATGCCACAGTAAATAATAAGGCTTACTGAACAACTACATTTGCTGAAAAGTCTAAGGTAAGGCGGGTCCAGGTCTTTAGCAATACACACAATCATTCTGAAGCTTGGCATTTTAATCTGTAAAATGGCAATAATAATAATAATATTTCTCCATCAAGCATGTGTAAAGATTAGAGCTCTGCCTGTGAAGTGCTGAGAAGTATCCTACCTGGCATGGGATAGATGCTTGTTTCAGTCCATGGATGCTGCTGTAACAAAATGGCAGCCAAGTGTGGTGACTCACACCTGTAATCCCAACACTTTGGGAGGCGGGCAGATCACCTAAAGTCAGGAGTTCGAGACCAGCCTGGCCAACGTAGTGAACCCCTATCTCTACTAAAAATACAAAAATTAGCCAGGTGTGGTGGTGCACACCTGTAATCCCAGCTATTCAGGAGGCTAAGTCTGAAGAATCTCTTGAACATGGGAAGCAGAGGTTGCAGTGAGCTGAGATTGCACTATTGCACTCCAGCCTGGGGGACAGAGCGAGACTCCATCTCAAAAAAAAAAAAAAAAAAAAAAAAAAAAAAAAAAAAAAAAAAAAAAAAAAAAAAGGATAAACTGGAGGCATTTAAACAACAGGAATTTATTTATCATAGTTCTAGAGGTTGAGAAGTCCAAAATCAAGGCACCAGTAGATTCGGTATCTGGGGAGGGCTCACTTCCTGGTTCACAGATGACGCAACACCTTCTTGTTGTGTCCTTACGTAGTGGAAGTCACAGGCAGCTTCTTGGTGCCTCTTTTATAGGGACACTAGTCTTGTTCACGAGGGCTCTGCCTTCATGACCTGATCACATCCTGTGTTAGTCCAATTTCACACTGCTGATAAAGACATGCCCAAGACTGCGTAATTTATAAAGAAAGAGAGGTTTAATGGACTCACATTTCCACCTGGCTAGGGAGGTCTCACAATCATGGTGGAAGGCGAAAAGCATGTCTTACATGGCGGCAGACAAGAGAGAATGAGAGTGAAGCAAAATGGGCAACCCCTTATAAAAACGTCAAATCTCGAGACTTATTCAATACCACAAGAGTAGTATGGGGAGACCGCCCCATGAGTCAATTATCCCCCACTGGGGATCCCTCCTACAACACATGGGAATTACGGGAGCTACAATTCAGGATGAGATTTGGGTGGGTACACAGCCAAACCATATCACCTCCCAAACACCCAGTTTCTTACAATCATCATCTCGAGTGTTAGGATTTCAACACAGAAACTTGTGGGAAGCTGGGTGTGGTGGCTCTCGCCTGTAGTCCCAGCACTTTGGGAGGCCAAGGCGGGCAGATCACTTGAGGTCAGTAGTTCAAGAGCAGCCTGGCCAACATGGTGAAACCCCATCTCTACTAAAAATACAAAAATTAGCTGGGCGTGGTGGTGTGTGCCTGTAATCTCAGCTACTTGGGAGGCTAAGCAGGAGAATTGCTTGAACCTAGGAGGTGGAGACTGCAGTGAGCCAAGATTGCGCCGCTGCACTCCAGCCTGAGTGACACAGCGAGACTCTCTCAAAAAAAGAAAGAAAGAAATCTGTGGGGAACACATTCAGATCATAGCAATGCTCAGTCGATGCTATAATATTTAGTGTTAGTGTTACCACCTTTGCTCTGTTGCCCAGGCTGGAGTGCAATGGCATGATCACAGCTTACTGCAGCCTTGAACTCTTGGGCTCAAATGATCCTTCTGCCTCAGTCTCCCAAGTAGCTGGGACTATAGGTGAGTGCCACCATGCCCAGTTAATTTACTATTTTTATGGTTTTGTAGACATGGGGTCTCACTATGTTGCCCAGGCACAGGTATTGAACTCCTGGCTCTTGCCTCAGCCTCCCAAAGTGTGGGGATTACAGGCATGAGCCACCGCACCCAGCCCTGGTGTTACTATGTTTACTATTACCTTATAAACTCCTTGGAGTTAAGGGCTGGGTCTTGTTAAAACCATAAGTAGCAATTCCTAACTTGTAGGCAGCAGGTTGTGTTCCAAAAGTCTATGCCTCAGAGCTTTTTTCCCAGAGAGACAGCATCAACTTGTTATTTCCCAAGGCAAATCTGGAAACACCTATTTAAACTATAAAGTGACTTAAATATTGCACAATTGCAATAAAAAATAAAAAACTCAGAAAACAGCACTGGTATAATGGAAATACAGCAGGAGAAGCAGCTCTTGCAGGTTCTTTTTTACAAGTGATGATAAAAGGCTTCTTGTTTGTGAATGGCCCTTGAGACCCTAAGGCAGGATTAATTAGGAGACCAAGAATAAGAATTCACACTTCAAGATTCTGAAGGAGGCTTCTAGGGATGTTTAAGGGCCTTTAAGAGGGATGAATCTAGGTTTTTTAATTTGTTTAATTGCACTTAAAAATGTATAACTTTCCTTTTCCTTGAGCCAATTTTCTGTAACATTGTTTCCACACATATCCTTAAAGTATCATCTTCAGGCCGATGATTCTCAAATTTGCATCTTTAGGCCACATTTTTATATACCCTACTCCTGACTTGACATGTGCACCTGGCAATCTCACACACATCTCAGATTTAACATGGTCAAAACAGAACTCTTGACCCCAGTTTGCCTCTGTCCAGGCCGTTCTTGTCTCAGTAAATGGCACCAACATACTTTTTACTGACATCAAAACTTGGGAAATAGCCTTCTTTTCTTTTCCTTCCTTCCTTCCTTCCTTCCTTCCTTCCTTCCTTCCTTCCTTCCTTCCTTCCTTCCTTCCTTCCCTCCCTCCCTCCCTTCTCTCTCTCTCTCTCTCTCTCTCTCTCTCCCTCTCTCTCTCTTTCTTTCTTTCTTTCTTTCTTGAGATGGAGTCTAGCTGTGTTGCCCTGGCTGGGGTGCAGTAGCACGATCTCGACTCACTACAACCTCTGCCTCCTGATCTCAAGCGATTCTTCTGCCTCAGCCTCCTGAGTAGCTGGGATTACAGGTGCCTGCCACCATGCCCAGCTAATTTTTGTATTTTTTTTAGTAGAGACGGGTCTCGCCATATTGGCCAGACCAGTCTCAAATTCCTGACCTCAGGTAATCTGCCCGCCTCGGCCTCCCAAAGGGCTGGGATTGCAGGCGTGAGCCACCGCGCCCAGCCTTTAAACTCTTTAGAAGAAGCTGGGCGTGGTGGTAAAAGCTGGGCAGATCACCTGAGATCAGGAGTTTGAGACCAGCCTGGCCAACATGGCGAGACCCCGTCTCTACTAAAAATACAAAAATTAGTCGGGCAGTCGGGCATAGTGGCGGGAACCTGTAATCCCAGCTACTGGGGAGGCTGAGGGAGGAGAACTGCTTGAACCCGGGAGGCGGAGCTTGCAGCTGAGATTGTACCATTGCACTCCAGCCTGGGTGACAAGAGCAAAACTCTGTTTCACAAATCAAATAAATAAATAAAAATAAGTTCTTTAGAAGAAAGAACATATAAACAAGAGTGGTAGTTTTAGACTGACAGAATCCAATACGGTAGTCACTAAGCACTTATAGCTACTGAGCACTTAAAATGTGGCTGCTTTGCATTGAAATATGCTGTAAGTAAAATTCACACTGGCTTTCAAAAACTTACCAAAAACAGAATGCAAACTATCTCATTGATAATAGTATATTGATTACATGAAGTGATAATATTTTGGATAAAATATATTGTTAAAATGAATTTCACGTGTTTTTAATTTTTTCAAATGTGACTACTAGAAAGTTTAGAATTATATACGTGGCTCAAATTATATATTTTTTTCTTTTTTCTTTTCTTTTTTTTTTTTTTTTTTTTGAGATGGAGTCTTGCTCTGTCCCCCAGGCTGGAGTGCAGTGGCATGATCTTGGCTCACTGCAACCTCTGCCTCTCAGCCTCCTGAGTAGTTGCGATTACAGGCACCCACCACCATGCCTGGCTAATTTTTGTATTTTTAGTAGAGACGGGATTTCACCATGTTGGTCAGGCTGCTCTCAAACTCCTGACCTCAGGTGATCTGCCCGCTGGGGCCTCCCAAAGTGCTGGGATTACAGGCGTGAGCCACTGCGTCCAGCTTTTTTTCTTTTTCTTTCTTTCTTTCTTTTTTTTTTTGAGAGAGAGTCTCCCTCTGCTGTTCAGGCCAGAGTGCAGTGGCACAATCACAGTCCACTGCAACCTTAGACTTCCTGGGCTCGAGTGGTCCTCCCACCTCAGCCTCCCGAGTAGCTGGGACTACAGATGTTCATCACCACGCCCAGCTAATTTTTTTTTTTTTTTTTTTTTTTCTGAGCATGATGGGAGGGATGGAGGTCTTGCTATGTTGCTCAGGTTAGTCTCAAACTCCTGGGCTCAAGGTATCCTCCCACCTTGGGCTCCCAAAGTGCTGGGAATACAGGCCTGAACCACCATACCCAGTCTCATTTTCATACCTCGAGGAGCTATGTTCTAAGAAACATAATTTGGGAAATATTGTTTCAAAGATTAGTGTGAATATTTTATTTATTTATTTATTTATTTTTCTTAGGCCACAGAATGAGATTATTTTTGAAAATGGTGGGGCGGGTAATATCGGTTCTAGGAATCAAGTAGTATTTCCTTTCTTTTCAAATTTTTATCTTCAAACTCAGGTACGTGTTTCCATCGGTTATCTGATGGTAGCAGGTGATAGATTCATCATCATACGGTCATTTAAAGTTGCAGGAGGGCCAAGCACGGTGGCTCACGCCTATAATCCCAGCACTTTGGGAGGCCGAGGCGGGCGGATCACGAAGTCAGGAGATCAAGAGCATCCTGGCTAACACGGTGAAACCCGTCTCTACTAAAAAATACAAAAAATTAGCTGGGTGTGGCGGCGGGTGCCTGTAGTCCGTAGTCCCAACCCACTAGAGAGGAGCTGAGGCAGGGAGAAATGGCATGAACGCCGTGAAGGCAGAGCTGCAGTGAGCCAGAGATGCTCACCACTGCACCTCCAGCGCTGGCGACAGCAGGCGCAAGGCGAGTTCCAGTCTGCAAATACGAATAAAATAAAGTAAATAAATAAATTATATAAAAATAGTTGCAGGTCATTTAAAGTGCAGGGTGCAGCCATGTAATAAATGCTCAGTATATTTTTTAAAAAGGGATCATGAGGCCCCGCGATTGTCTCTGCATCCTGAACTTTTCTGGGCTACCTCCGGGAAGATCTTACATCTTTTTTTGTTTTTTTTTTTTTTTTTTTTCTTCTTTTTGTTTTTTTTGAGACGGAGTCTCGCTCTGTCACCCGGGCTGGAGTGCAGTGCCGGTTCTCCACTCACTGCAAGCTCCAGCCCCTCCTGGGTTTATGCCATTCTCCTGCTCAGCTCCGAGTAGCTGGGACGTACAGGTGCCCACCACCTCTCCCGGCGCGTAGTTTTTTGTATTTTTAGTAGAGACCGGTGGTTTCACCATGTTAGCCAGGAATGGTCGTCCGATCTCCTACTCGTGATGCCGGGCCCGTCTCGGCCTCCCAAAGTGCTGGGATTTACAGGCTTGGCCCGGCCAAGATCTTATATCTTAAGACTTGAGGGCACAACTGGAATCAGAAATGCCTGGGTTTGGCCCAGGGCGGTGGCTCACTCCTGTAATTCCAGCACTTTGGGAGGCCAAGGCAGGGAGGGGATCACCTGAGGTCGGGAGTTTGAGACCAGCGTGACCAGCATGGAGAAACCCCGTCTTTACTAAAAATACAAAATTAGCTGGGTGTGGTGGCACATGCCTGTAATCCCAGCTACTCTGGAGGCTGAGGCAGGAGAATTGCTTGAACCCAGGAGGTGGAGGTTGCGGTGAGCTGAGATTGCGCCCTTGCACTCCAGCCGGTGATGGAGTGAGACCCTGTCTCAATAAAATAAAATGAAGTTGGAAGACCACTAAGCCACGGTCTAACCCAAACCCTTGAGTTTGCAGATGAGCAAATGAAGGTTTTGGGAGATTAAGTGCCCTGTCCAAGGTCAGTGAGCACATCAATGTTTTACAAATTGGAAAGTGGGAAATAAAAAGGTAGTGGCCCAGAAACTATCACCTACATAATCACCTGTCCCTTAAGCTTCCCTCCTCCATCATTTGTTTACCTGTAAGAGAAAATTACATTTTCCAAGTGGATCATGAATATAGATATACACCTTTCATCCAAACAGAAACAGAGAAGAGATTTACTACAGCAGCAAGCAGCACCTCAGAACTCTTTCAGCCTTCCTGGCGAATATGGACAAAGTTGGCCAGGCTCCGTGGTTCACGCCTGTAATCCCAGCACTTTGGGAGGCCGAGACGAGTAGACCACCTGAAGTCAGTAGTTTGAGACCAGCCTGGCCAACATGGTGAAACCCCATCTCTACCAAAAATAACAAAAATTAGCTGGGCGTGGTGGCGGGTGCCTGTAATCCCAGCTACTTGGGAGGCTGAGGCAGGAGAATCGCTTGAACCCAGGAGGGTGGAGGTTGCAGTGAGCTGAGATTGTGCCCGCCACTTCACTCCAGCCTGGGCAAAAGAGTGCAACTCTGTCCCAAAAAATAAAATGAAAACAACAACAACAACAACAAAAAACAAACAAACAAAACAGAAACGAAAAGAAATACAGGAATTGCTTGAACCCAGGAGGTAGAGGTTGCAGTGAGATGAGATGGTGCCACTGCACTCCTGGGAGACAGAGCGAGACTCTGTCTCAAAACAAAACAAAAACAAAACAAAAAAAAAATTCTGTCCCTTTTCTAAATAAAAAGAGTTGGTTTTGTTTGTTTGTATTTTTGTTTTTTGTTGTTGTTATTGTTGTTGAGTTGTAGGACCTCTTTATATATTCTAGATATTTACCCTTTATCAAATATATGATTTGCAAATATTTTCTCCCATTCCATGCTTTGCCTTTTCACTCTGTTGATGGTGTCCTTTGATGCCCAAAAGTTTAACATTTTGATGTAGTCTAATTTACCTGATTCTTCTTTTATTGCTTGTACTTTGGATATCATGCTAAATTGAGTTCTTTTGATCAGTGTTTTCATAGTCAGAGAACTTGTCATATAGTCTGAAAGTTAAGCCAACAGAAGGATCCTTCATATTTTAGTCTACTGACCTCTTTCATAGAATCAAAGTATTTTTTTCCAGAAAACACTGTGAGCTCTTTCTCATGTGTGTTATTAATACTTTTATCAAATGTGCTTTCTATAAAAACAAAATGGTAATTAGATTTTTTTTTTTTTTAAAGAGCTTTCTGAAGTTTGCTAACTTATGAATATAACCTTCCCTTCTTGCACTGGTCCTGAGCCGTGATTGTGCCACTGCACCCTAGCCTGGGTGACAGAAGGAGACCTTGTCGCTAAAAAAGAAAGAAAGAAAGATGATGAAAGTGTGTAGCAAAGGGATATTTACAGAGGATTTTAGTAAACTAACAAAGAATGCTGCAGTATCCTAGGGCTAGCAACATCAGGGAGGCTGGATTACCTTTAGGCTCAAAGATCAAGGGAGAGAGACAATGGTTGCTGGAACCTAGAGAAGGTAACTGGATGGAGACAGTCATATGACAGGAACTGTGGCCTTGAGTAGAGAGATGCAGCAACCTCCACGTGACCTCTGGTAGGAAGCTTTAGGAATAAGCACCCAGACATCAACGTCTTCCTGTTCTCCCTTGTGATGGTGTTTCCTATTGGTAGAACTCAGCCAGAAGACAGAGGACAAGGAACTCAGCTGACACACTCCATGCAGGTCACTCTCTGGGTTGCAGAGCTGAATGGAGAAAGATGGAGAATAGATTTGCAGGGACCAACAGAGAGTATCAGGTACACACACACTGTCTGCTCTGGCTTCTCAGCAGCCAAGAACCACCATTGGTCGATGTTTGAAGAATTACTATGGGCCGGGTGTGGTGGCTCACATCTGTACTTTGGGAGGCCAAGGTGGGAGGATCACTTGAGGTCAGGAGTTTGAGACTAGCCTAACCAACATAGCAAAACCCTGTCTGTATAAAAAACACAAAAATTGGCCAGGAGCGGTGGCTCAGTACTTTGGGAGGCCGAGGTGGGCAGATCACATGAGGTCAGGAGTTTGAGACCAGCCTGGCCAGCATGGTGAAACCCCATCTCTACTAAAAATATTAAAATTAGCCAGGCATGGTGGTGCGCACCTGCAATCTCAGCTACTCTGGAGGCTGAGGCAGGAGAATTACTTGAACCTGGGATTCGGAGGTTTCTGTGAGCTGAGATCACATCACTGCACTCCAGCCTGGGCTACAGTGAGACTCCATCTCCCAGCTACTCAGGAGGCTGAGGCAGGACTATTGGTTGATTCCATCTCAAAAAAATAAAAAATAAAGATTGCTATGAAATCCTTCCATATGCGGAAAATAGACTGTTATGATGATTATCATTCTTACTTTGTAGCAACATGTCTTTAGGAAAAATTGTGCTATACCAGGGATGGGCAACAGGTTAGCTGCCTGTTTGTGTAAATAAAGTTTTAGTGAAACAAAAGGCCATGGGCTCAAACTATCCCCCCACCTCAGTCTTCCAAAGTGCTAGGATTAAAGGCATGAGCTGCTCTGCCTGGCTTAATTCTTTCGTTTTTGAGACAGTTTGATCTTTGCCGTCATAATCCAGATGTGCAATATACCTCTTGGCTTCCTTGGAGTTGTATTAATATGTTATAAACTTTTAAATAATACCCTCAGGCCACCAGGCATGGTGACTCGTGCCTGTAATCCCAGTACTTTGGGAGGTTGAGGCGGGCAGATCACCTGAGGTCAGGAGTTTGAAACCCAGCCTGGTCAACATGGTGAAACCCCGTCTCTACTAAAATACAAAAATTAGCTAGGTGTGGTGGTGCATGCCTGTAGTTCTAGCTACTGGAGAGTCTGAGGCAGGAGAATGACTGGAATCCAGGAGGCGAAGGTTCTAGTGAGCAGAGATTGCACCACCGCACTCCAACCTGGGCAACAGAGCGAGACTAAAAACCACAAAAACAATAGTGTGGCTGGGCATGGTGGCTCACTCCTGTAATCCCAGCACTTTGGGAGGCCGAGGTGGGCGTATTCCTGAAGTCAGGGGTTCGAGACCAGCCTGGCCAACATGGTGAAACCCTGTCTTTACAAAAAAAAAAAAAAAAAAAAAAAAGCCAGGCATGGTGGCAGGTGCCTGTAATCCCAGCTACTTGGAAGGCTGAGGCAGGAGAATCGCTTGAAACCGGGAGGCGGAGGTTGCCACAAGCCAGGATCGAGGCCATTGCACTCCAGCCTGGAAACAAACAAACAAACAAACAAAAACAAAAACAAACGTAGTGTGGAAATGCTAGCTCAAGGGCATGACATCATAGATGAAGTGGGAATCCAGGCACAGGAGGAAGATTAACCTACCAGAAAGGGGTGGAAACTGCTGGGAGCTGGGTGCCACCTAACTCTCAGGCTACCCCAAGGCTGTTTTGAGACGAAGTCTAGCTCTGTCACCCAGGCTGGAGTGCAGTGGCATGATCTTGGCTCATTGCAACCTCCACCTCTCAGGTTCAAGGGATTCTCCTGCCTCAGCCTCCCGAGTAGCTGGGATTAGAGGTGCCCACCACCATGCCCAGCTAATTTTGTAATTTTTGTAGAGACAGGGTTTTGCCATGTTGGCCAGGTTGTTCTTGAACTCCTGACCTCAGTCGATCTGTCTGCCTTGGCCTCCCAAAGTGCTGGGATTACAGGCGTGAGCCACCGAGCCTAGCCCAAATTTTCTTAAAAGAGCCGAAATGATAGACCCCTGTCAGTGCCACAGCTGAGCTGAATGTTATAACTCAACTCCCTTATTCCTGTGCCCTTTGCCTAGGAAAAACGTGTTTGAATCAATTCATCTTCAGGATTATATTGCCAACACCCCTCTAATTATCAGCCTGCTTGGTGTTACAGAAACACATTATATCAAAATAGATTGTTTCATTGAGTTTAGAATATTATTATTATTATTTCGAGACAGAATCTCCCTGTGTCACCCAGGCTGGAGTGCAGTGGCGAAATCTTTGCTAACTTTGCCCCTGCCTCCCAGGCTCCAGCAATTCTCTCACCTCAACCTCCCAAGTTGCTGGGACTACACATGTGCACAACCATGCCTGGCTAATTTTTGTATTTTTATTAATTGTATTGTATTTTATATTCCTCCCCTCTTTTCCCCTCACCCCTTTGGATATTTTGTTATTCTGGGCTGAAGTAAGTTTGGCTTTTTTTTTTTTTTTTTTTTTTTTTTTTGAGACAGAGTCTTGCTCTGTCTCCCAGGTTGGAGTGCAATGGTACGATCTCAACTCACTGCAACCTCCACCTTCCAGGTTCAAGTGATTCTCCTGCTTCAGCCTCCCAAGTAGCTGAGATTACAGGTGCCCACCATCACGCCCAGCTAATTTTTGTATTTTTAGTAGAGACGGAGTTTCACCAGGTTGGCCAGGCTGTTCTCGAACTCCTGACCTCAGGTGATCCACCTGCCTTGGCCTCCCAAAGTGCTGGGATTACAGGCGTGAGCCACCGCACCGCCCCAACTTTGTTATTTAATTTAGTTAGAAGGTCACGCCCCAGCAGGAGAATGGGTCATTCAGGCATATACAGAAAACTGGGCTCTAGGCGGGTTTGTCGCAGTTTACATTTTAGGGGCTGGAGAAATAGTTTCATCAAGGTTTCTCCAGAAACCCCAATCACTTTTACAGTTACTGAAGAGAATTTGGACAGCCAGGTGTTTATTACCAAATACTGAGCCCTAATGTCTACGAAAAAGTCCAAAAGTTGGTTTCTCACTGTCATCATGACCTGGGGCTCCATACAGGAAATAAGGAGGGTGTTGCTGGGGTCAGGAGAAACCCCTGAGTCCTGTCATTCCTGGTCTTTGATATCTTCAATTTCAGAACTCTCAGCCAATCCCAGCCTCTGGTGAGTGGGAGGCAGTTTCTCCTGCCATTAGTCCTTTTAAGGTATGGGCAGTTTCTTTTCCAGTGTCCTTCCCACTTGCAGTAAGTGCATTGGTTGGCGCCTACAGTAGAGTGTCCCCCCTTTATAGGTCTGGAGTCTTCTCCTCCTTTCCCTTCTCTTTCCCTCCCTTCCCCTCCCCTATCCTCTCCTCTCCTCTCTCCTCATTTTGAGACACAGTCTCATTCTGTACACCAGGCTGAAGTGAAGCGGCATGATCTCAGCTCAAAGGAACCTCCGACTCCTGAGTTTAAGTGATTCTCCCACATTAGCCTCCTGAGATTACAGGAGGAGTAGTTGAGATTACAGGTGTGTACCACCATGCCTGGCTAATTTTTTCTATAGAAGAGGGTTTTTTTTTTTTTTTTTTTTATTTTTTTTTTTCTATAGAGATGGCATTTCACTGTGTTGGCCAGGCTGGTCTCAAGCTCTTGACCTCAAGTGATCCACCCACCTTGGCCTCCCAAACTGCTGGGATTACAGGCGTAAGCCATCACAGCTGACCAAGTTTAGTATATTAAGAGCTTCACATGTATGTGTGTTAGGGTTCTCCAGGGAAATAGGACCAATAGGAAATTTTTATTTAGTTATTTATTTAGTTGTGGTTTTTTTGTTTGTGTATTTATTTATTTATTTATTTATTTATTTATTTATTTATTTTGAGGCGGAGTCTCGCTCTGTCACCCAGGCTGGAGTGCAATGGCACAATCTTGGCTCACTGCAACCTCCGCCTCCTGGGTTCAAGCGATTCTCCTGCCTCAGCCTCCTGAGTAGCTGGGATTACAGATGCTCACAACATACCTGGCTAATTTTTGTATTTTTAGTAGACACGGGGTTTCACCATGTTGGTCAGGCTGGTCCCAAACTCCTGACCTCGTGATCTGTCCACCTCAGCCTCCCAAAGTGCTGAGATTACAGGAGTGAACCACTGCGCCCGGCCTTATTTAGTTTTTCTAAGCTCATGTGACTCTGAGATGTCCCAGTTAAACAGGAGGAGTTCCTTCTTAGACTTTTATCTCTATTTAGTTCTCTAATTGATTGTATAAGACCCACTTGCATGAGGGATGGCAGTATGCTTTAGTCTACAATTCAAAAGTTAATCTCAGCCGGGCGTGGTGGCTCATGCCTATAATCCCAGCACTTTGGGAGGCCGAGGCGGGTGGATCACGAGGTCAGGAGTTTGAGACCAGCCTAGCCAAGATGGTGAAACCCTGTCTCTGCTAAAAATACAAAAATTGCTGGGCGTGGTAACAGGCACCTGTAATCCCAGCTACTCAGGAGGCTGAGTCAGGAGAATCGCTTGAACCCAGGAGGCGGAGGTTGCAGTGAGCTGAGATCACGCCACTGCACTCCAACCTGGGCAACAGAGGGAGACTCCATCTAAAAAATAAATAAATAAATAAATAAATAAATAAATAAACAAACAAACAAAAGTTAATCTCATCCAAAAATACCCTCACAGACTAGGTGTGGTCGCTCATGCCTGTAATCCCAACACTTTGTGAAGCCGAGGGAGGAGACTCGCTTGAGCGGAGGAGTTTGAGACCAGCCTGGGCAACATAATGAGACCTTGAGTCTACAAAAAATTTAAAAATTAGCTGGGCATGGTGGCACACACCTGTGGTCCCAGCTACACCTGAGGCTGAAGGAGGAAGCTCACTGGAGCCTGAGAGGTCAAGGCTGCAGTGAGCCATGATTGTATCACTGCACTCCAGCCTGGCTGATAAAGCAAGACCCTGTCTCAAAAAGCAAAGCAAAGAAAAATATCCTCATAGACACACCCAGAATACTGTTCAACCAAATATCTGGGCACCCATGCCCCAGTCAAGTTGACACATTAAAATTAACTGTCACAATATCCTTCTAGTCTTTTCCTGTATCTATACAACATTACATAACATAGATAGACAGATAGATAGATAGCTGTAAGTCTATTTCTTTTCTTATGTTTATTATTATTATTTCTGAGACAGGGTCTTACTCTATCACTCATGCTGGAGTGCAGTGGTGCAATCTTGGCTCACTGCAACCTCCACCTCATAGGCTCAAGCAATTCTGTCACCTCAGCATCCTGAGTAGCTGGGACTACAGGTGTGCACCACCACGCTTGGCTAAATTTTTTTTGTTTTTGTTTTTGTTTTGTAGAGACAGGGTTTCTCCATGTTGCCCAGGTTGGTCTTGAAGTTCTGGACTCAAGTGATCCACTCACCTTGGCCTCTCAAAGTGTTGGGATTACAGGCATGTGCTACCAGGCTCAGTTGGTGTATTTCTCTTCTTCTTCTTTTTTTTTTTCTTTGAGATGGAACCTTGCTCTGTCACTCAGGCTGGACTGCAGTGGCGCGATCTCGGCTCATAACAACCTCCGCCTTCCAGGTTCAGGCGATTCTCCCACCTCAGCCTCCCGAGTAGCTGGGATTACAGGCACCTGCCATCATGCATGGCTAATTTTTGTATTTTTGTAGAGACGGAGTTTCACCATGTTGATCAGGCTGGTCTCGAGCTCCTCTGTGGGAGGTGGGGTATTGCTTAAGGCCGGGAGTTCAAGATCAGCCTGAGCAACATAGAAAGACCCCATCTCTGGCCGGGTGTGGTGGCTCATGCCTGTAATCCCAGCATTTTGGGAGGCCAAGGCAGACAGATCACGAGATCAGGAGATGGAGACCAGCCTGGCCAACATGGTGAAACCCCGTCTCTACTAAACATACAAAAAATTAGCTGGGCCTGGTGGCAAGTGCCTGTAATCCCAGCTATTCAGGAGGCTGAGGCAAAAGAATCGCTTGAACTCGGTGGTAGGTGGAGGTTGTAGTGAGCCGAAATCATGCCACTGCACTCCAGCCTGGGCTACAGAGTGAGACTCCGTCTCAAAAATAAATAAACAAATAAAATAAAAAGCATGGCTAATTTTTGTATTTTTGTAGAGACGGAGTTTCACCATGTTGATCAGGCTGGTCTCGAGCTCCTCTGTGGGAGGTGGGGGTATTGCTTAAGGCCGGGAGTTCAAGATCAGCCTGAGCAACATAGAAAGACCCCATCTCTGGCCGGGTGTGGTGGCTCATGCCTGTAATCCCAGCATTTTGGGAGGCCAAGGCAGACAGATCACGAGATCAGGAGATGGAGACCAGCCTGGCCAACATGGTGAAACCCCGTCTCTACTAAACATACAAAAAATTAGCTGGGCCTGGTGGCAAGTGCCTGTAATCCCAGCTATTCAGGAGGCTGAGGCAAAAGAATCGCTTGAACTCGGTGGTAGGTGGAGGTTGTAGTGAGCCGAAATCATGCCACTGCACTCCAGCCTGGGCTACAGAGTGAGACTCCGTCTCAAAAATAAATAAACAAATAAAATAAAAAGGCTGGACACGGTGGCTCACACCTGTAATCCAGCACTTTGGGAGGCTGAGGTGAGTGGATCACCTGAGGTCAGGAGTTCGAGACCAGCCTGGCCAACATGGAGAAACCCCGTCTCTACTAAAATACCAAAGTAGCCAGTGTGGTGGCACATGCCTGTAATCCCAGCTACTTGGAAGGCTGAGGCAGGAGAATTGCTTGAATCTGGGAGGCGGAGGTTGCAGTGAGCCATGATCACGCCATTTCACTCCAGCCTGGGTAACAAGAGTGAAACACCGTAAAAAAAAAAAAAAAAAAAAATCCAACTAACCCAATGTATGTGGTGGAACACACCTGTAGTCCCAGCTACTTGGGAGGCTAAAGTGAGAGGATCACTTGTGCCCAGGAGGTTGAGCTGCAGTGAACTGTGATTGCACCACTGCAACTCAATCTGAGTAACAGAGCAAGACCCTGTCGAAAGAAAGAAAGAAAGAGAGAGAGAGTGATAAAGAGATAAAGAGAGAGAGAGAAGGAAAGAAAGAAAGAAAGAAAGAGAGAGAGAGAAAAAAAAGGAAGGAAGGAAGGAAAGAGAAAAAGAAAGGAAGGAAGGAAGGAAGGAAGAAGGAAGAAAGAAGGAAGAGAGACTGGGCACAGTGGCTCATGCCTGCAATTCCAGTACTTTGGAAGGCTGAGGTGGGTGGATCACCTAAGGTCAGGAGTTCAAGACCAGCCTGACCAACATAGTGAAACCTCATCTCTACTAAAAATGCAAAATTAGCCAGGTATGGCGGCAGACACCTGTAATCCCAGATACTCGGGAGGTTGAGGCAGGAGAATTGCTTGAATCCGGGAGGTGGAGGTTGCAATGAGCCGAGATCGTGCCATTGCACTCCAGCCTGGGTGAGGGAGCTAAACTCTGTGAGAAAAAAAAAAAAAAAAAAAAAAAAAAAAAAAAAAAAAAGAAAGAAAGAAAGAAAAAAAAGAAAGAGAGAAAGACAGAAGAAAGAAGGAAAGAAAGAAAGAGAATTAAAATTCTTAGTAAGTGGCCATTATTACTTTGACAAAATGGTAAAAATGATGGTATCTGCTTTTAAATTGGGTAGCACACGGCCAGGCTTTTATTAGTACCCTTCCACCTCTGGTGTTTGCTGGGAGTAAACACTTCCCCAGTGCTTGTTGATAATTTGGAGATTAGACTATTATTTTTCTACAATCCTATTATTTTCATATCCCTGTTTCCCTTACCCGAGGTGATGTAATACTCGGCCATCTGCTCCCCTTCATCTAAAAACTACCTCAAGTCCTGCTTTATCTGAGAAGCCTCTTCCAGGGCCCAGCAGGGAGGGTCCCCTGAGAGGTGGTGTGCCTGGGGGATGGTGCAAACACCATGCCAAGCAGTGTGACCTTCCAGTTATTACAGCACAAAACACTTTATGGAATAAGCCTCCATTTGCCTCCCTGGTATGGGATGAAGAAATCATTTCAGTTAAGACATAGATAGCAGTGTCGCAAAGAAGCTAAATGATCCTATTTCAACAAGAAGCTCTGAAGTGAAATATTTATCCTTCCCTTATTTGGTAGTCTCTTTAACTCTTTATTTATAAAGAGTTAGGCCGGGCGCGGTGGCTCAAGCCTGTAATCCCAGCACTTTGGGAGGCCGAGACGGGCGGATCACGAGGTCAGGAGATCGAGACCATCCTGGCTAATACGGTGAAACCCCGTCTCTACTAAAAAAATACAAAAAACTAGCCGGGTGAGGTGGCGGGCGCCTGTAGTCCCAGCTACTCGGGAGGCTGAGGCAGGAGAATGGCGTGAACCCGGGAGGCGGAGCTTGCAGTGAGCTGAGATCTGGCCACTGCACTCCAGCCTGGGCGGCAGAGCAAGACTCCGTCTCAAAAAAAAAAAAAAAAAAAAAAAAAAAGGTTAAACTTGCTGGAAGCACGGGGTCACGCCTGTGGTCCCATCTACTTGGCAGGCTGAGGCAGGAGAATCGCTTGAACCCAGGAGGCAGAGGTTGCAGTGAGCTGAGACTGTATTTTTGGTAGAGATTGGGTTTCACCATGTTGGCCAGGCTGGTCTCCAACTCCTGACCTCAGGTGAGCCACCCACCTCAGCCTCCCAAAGTGCTGGGATTACAGGCGGGAGCCACTTTGCCCCGCCAAGACATAAAGGGTGGAATGATAGACAATGGAGACTCCTCAGAACAGTGAGGGGGTGGGAGGGGGGTGGATAATGGGAAATTCGTTAACGGATACAATGTATGATAAGAAATTACTTAATGGCTACAATGTATGTTATTCAGGTGATAGAGACCCTAAAATCCCTAACTTGACCACCAGGCAATCTATGCATGTAACAAAATTGCATTTGTACCCCACATATTTATACAAATTAAATAAAATACAAACTTTCTTTCTTTAAAAAAGAAAAAATGAGGAAGAAATAGAAGGCTACAGTTCTAGGGGCTCCTACTAAAAGCCAGAGATATAAAGGACGATGAAATACCTCTGGCCAGAAAAACCTTGTAATTAGCATTCAAAGTAAAGAGTTCACCTCCAAGGCCAGGCGTGGTGGCTCACGCCTGTAATCCCAGCACTTTGGCAGGCTGAGGTAGGTGGATTGCTTGAGCCCAGCAGCTTAAGATCAGCCTGGGCAACATGACAAAACCCTGTCTCTACCAAAAATGCAAAAATTAGCCAGTCTCATAATGTGGTTTCAAAATAAATAAATTATATTATTATTATTATTATTATTTTTTAAGGCTGGGATCACTCTTGTAATCCCAGCACTTTGGGATGCCGAGGCAGGCGGATCACCTGAGGTTGGGAGTTCGAGACCAGCCTGACCAACATGGAGAAACCCCGTCTCAACTAAAATACAAAATTAGCCAAGCGTGGTGGCGCATGCCTGTATTCCCAGCTCCTCAGGAGGCTGAGGCAGGGGAATCACTTGAAGCCAGGAGGCAGAGGTTGCAGTGAGCTGAGATCACGCCATTGCACTCCAGCCTGGGTAACAAGAGTGTCCCAAACAAACAAACAAAAAAAAAAAAAAAAAAAAAAAAAAACTTTGGCCAGGTGCGGTGGCTCACGTCTGTAATTCCAGCACTTTGGGAGGCTGAGGCGGGCAGATCACGAGGTCAGGAGACCATCCTGACTAATACAGTGAAACCCCGCCTCTGCTAAAAATACAAAAAAATTAGCCGGGCATGGTGGCAGGCGCCTGTAGTCCCAGCTACTCGGGAGGCTGAGGCGGGAGAATGGTGTGAAGCCGGGAGGCAGAGCTTGCAGTGAGCCCAGATCGCACCACTGCACTCCAGCCTGGGTGACAGAGCAAGACTCCATCTCAAAAAAATAAAAATATAAATAAAATTTTTTTGTTTTAAAAAAATTTCACCTCCATACAATCCAGTTTTCAGAAATACTTTACTAGGGACAGGAAAAGACAGGATATCATTTTAAAATGTTAAATGACAACTGTATAAACAATAGAGGGCAGACACTTGCTGTTGGGAGATTCTATTTACATAATTTTGCATTTTATTTACATATATCCCTAATAATGCATTAATCAGGGAACGCAAAAGAGTTAGCTCCATTAAAATCACCATGCCAGACCTTGGGCAGCTCAGGACCAAACATAGGGGAATTTCACTTTCTTGTTTTCTCCAATTTATAAGTTACAAATAGCTTAAGATGAGCTTCACCGGCTTCCCATTTTATTGTTGAAAGAACGCACGAGCCACTGGGCAGCACGTCTTGTGCCCTGATTCACAGAATTTTGGCCCCTGCCTCAAGCTGAGACTGCCCAAGTGGAGATTTCAAATGTGTCATGAGGTTTCCCAGCCAAATTCCTCCTGCACCAACTTGAAAATTCGCTATAAAAATAGCCCTTACTGAGGGAGCCTGCCCTGTGACAAAGATTTCCTAGCTGGGAGTAGGAACAAGAAGGCTGCTGTTTTCTTTTGAAAATCTGCTTTAATGTCTTTATGATGTGGATTTGCTTTTAAGATTGCATTTTAAAAATCAGCCATGTAACTTGAGTCTCTTGGTTGAGAATAAAGTTCCTCAATTCTTGGTGCTTAATGGGGGTTAATCCTGAGCCAGATATAGGGAGGAAATAAAACAAAAGAGAGAGAATTATCTTTTATTTACTTAGGGAATAAATGTCAGTACAGTGTCTCTCTAGGAAGTTTGGAAGATTTCTAGGAAAATCCTGGTGATGAAGGACCCTGGGGTTGATTTGGTTTGTGTTCGAATCCTTACTGGAAGGTCTTTTTTTTTTTTTTTTTTTTCTTTTTTCTTTTTTCTTTTTTTGGAAGGTCTTTTAGGAGTTAACAGGGTCAGGTTACTCACAGTTTCTGAGGCTCTCAGTGTATCAAAAATTTAAGAAATAACAAAGAGCATTCAAAATTTGTACTATGTTTTGTTTCCTTTTTATGTTTTGAACACTTTTAACACAAGGGGAAACAAACTATGAAGCGATATAATTACCTGACCAGGCAATAATATAATTCATTAGGAAGTATGAGTGCAATGCACAGTCTCTACAGGTGTGTGTGCTGGTAATCAGACACAGTCTGTTAACTTCAAACTTCCTTCCTGTTCATGTGTCTCTGGGACTCTGGGTATAACTTCACTCCTGTTCATGTGTCTCTGGGACTCTGGGTATAACTTCACTAGGCGATCACGTCAAAGGTCTAAATCTGACGCCTTTGACGAATGTGGAGTTGGGGCCAAATGTCCCTTCTGTCTCTGCCTGTGACATTCCCTTCCTGGCCCTGCCTGCTACCAAATGGGTGACCTTGGGCAGGGAGCTAGCTTCTCTTGATATCACAGCCCCAAAGTGTAAAAATGCCACACTGATACCTACCTTAGCATGGTTTGGGGGAATTCCATGAAGTAACAACTCATATTGACCATTTGACTGAGTGCTTTTGCCTTAGTAAATGCTCAGTAAAGGCCGAGTGTGGTGGCTCATGCCTGTAATCCCAGCACTTTGGGAGGCCAAGGTGGGCAGATGACCTGAGGTCAGGAGTTCGACACCAGCCTGGCCATCATGGCGAAATCCTGTCTTTACTAAAAACACAAAAATTAGCTGGGCATGGTGGCACACGCCTGTAGTCCCAGTTACTAGGGAGGCTGAGGCAGGATAATTGCTTGAACCTGGGAGGCAGATTGCAGTGAGCCAAGACCATGCTACTACACTCCAGCTTGGGCAACAGAACAAGACTCCGTCTCAAAATAAAATTAAATTAAATTAAAAATAAATACTCAATAAACATCAGGTAGAGTTGGTCACTATTTTTAGAGCTAAAACTTGATGTCTTGGCCAAAGTTTACTCAGTTGGTCTGTCTGAGTCATTGCCACACCCTAAGATATTCATTCTCTGTTTATTCATTCAACACCTATTTATTGAATGCTTACTTTTAGCTTTTAAATTTTGTTTTAGGCTGGGTGGGTGCAGTGGCTCTACACCTGTATCCCAGCACCTTTGGGAGGCCTAAGGCGGGTGGATCATCTCTTGAGTCGAGAGTTTGGGACCAACCTGCCCAGCATGGGGTGAAACTCTTGTCTTCCACTGAAAATACAAAATATTAGCCAGGCATGTGTGGCAGTACACCTGTATATACTAGCTTACTCAGGAAGTTGAGGTCAGGAGGAATCGGCTTGAACCCGGGAGACAAGAAGTTGTGGTGCGCCCGAGATCGCACCCACTACACCCCAGACTGGGTGACAGAGTGAGACTCAAAAAAAAAAAAATTGTTTTACAAGTACCACTCTACATTATAAAATACGCAAGAAGCAGGGGGGAAAAATCACCCATGATTGCATTTTATCACAAAGTTTGTTTTTTTTTTTTTGATGTATCAGATCTTCGCTCTGTCACCCAGGCTGGAGTGCAGTGGCTGCATCTCAGTCTCTGTCTAGCTCGCCTCCCTGGGTTTTACGCCATTCTCCTTTGTCTCAGCCCTGAGTAGCTGGGTACCATAGGCGCCCGCCACCCGTCCGTGCTAGTTTTTTGTATTTTTTAGTATGAGACGGTGGTTTCCATCCGTTGCTTAGCCAGGATGTCTCGATCTCCTGACCTCGTGATCCACCTGGTCTCGGCCTCCCAAAAGTTGCTGGGATTACAGGGCTTGAGCCACCGCGCCCAGCCTTTTTTTTTTTTTTTTTTGAGACAGAGTCTTGCTCCTTTCTGCCTCACGGCTGGACGTGCAATGCATGGATCTTGGGCTCACCACAACCTCTGCCCTTCTCCAAGCTTCAAGCAATTCTTCTGCCTCAGCCTCCCGAGTAAGCTGGGATTACCGGTGCCCGCCACCCATGCCCAGCTATTTTTTGTATTTTTAGTAGAGATGGAGGTTTCACTATGTTGGCCCTGGCTCGGTCTCAAACTTCTGGACTCTTGCATCCACCCACCTCAGCTCCCAAAGTGCTGGATTACAGGCGTGAGCCACCGACAACCGGCTCACAAGTCTTCAAATTAGTAGGTTCAATACAATATATACCTCCTTCCTCCTTCCTTCCTTCTTCCTCCTTCTTACCTTCCTCCCCCTCCCTCCCTCCCTCCCTCCTTTCTTTCTCTCTCCCCTCTCTTTCTTTCTTTTTTTTTTTTTTTTTGGAGACCAGTCTTGCCTCTGTCGCCCAGGCTGGAGTGCAGTGGCCGGATCTCAGCTCCGTGCAAGCTCCGCCTCCCGGGTTTACGCCATTCTCCTGCCTCAGCCTCCCGAGTAGTTGGGACTACAGGCACCCGCCACCTCGCCTGGCTAGCTTTTGTATTTTTAGTAGAGACGGAGTTTCACCGTGTTAGCCAGGATGGTCTTGAACTCCTGACCTCGTGATCTGCCTGTCTCGGCCTCCCAAAGTGCTGGGATTACAGGCTTGAGCCACCGCGCCCGGCCCTTCCTTTCTTTCTCTTTCTTTCTTTCTTTCTTTCTTTATTTCTTTTTCTTTCTTTCTCTTTTTTTTTTTGACGGAGTCTTGCTCTGTCGCCCAGGCTGGAGTGCAGTGGCACGATCTCGGCTCACTGCAAGCTCCACCTCCCGGGTTCACACCATTCTCCCACCTCAGCCTCCCAAGTAGCTGGGACTTCGGGAGCCCACCACCATGCCCGGCTAATTTTGTTTTTGTATTTTTAGTAGAGATGGGGTTTCACCATGTTAGCCAGGATGGTCTTGATCTCCTGACCTCGTGATCCACCTTTCTCGGTCTCCCAAACTGCTGGGGTTACAGGCGTGAGCCACCGCACCTGGCCATTATCCTCTTTTTTTCCTATGAACTCCTTCTTTCACTTTTTTTTCTTTTGGAGAGAATCTTGCTCTGTCACCAGGCTGGAGTCCAGTGGCATGACCTTGGCTCACTGCAACCTCTACCTCCAGAGTTCAAGAGATTCTCCTGCCTTAGTCTCCCAAGTAGCTGGGACTGAAGGCGTGCTCCACCATGCCCAGATAATTTTTGTGTTTTTAGTAGAGATGGGGTTTCACCATGTTGGTCAGGATGGTCTCAATCTCTTGACCTCATGATCCACCCGCCTTGGCCTCCCAAAGTGCTGGGATTCCAGGTGTGAGCCACCGCACCCAGCCCTTCCTTCACTCTTTGTGTGTTTCTTTTTTGTTGTTCTTGAGTCGGACTGTCAACCTGTTCCCCAAGCTGGAGTGCAGTGGTCGATCTTGGCTCACTGAAACCTCTGCCTCCCAGGATCAAGCTATCTTCCCACCTCAGCCTTTTGAATAGCTGGGATTACAGGCACACACCACCACGCCTGGCTAATTTTTGTATTTTTAGTAGAGACAAGGTTTCACTATGTTGGCCAGGCTGCTCTTGAACTCCTCTCCTCAGGGGATCCACCTGCCTCGGCCTCCCAAAGGACTGGGATTACAGGCATGCACCACTGTACCCAACCCCCTCACACACACATTTTTTAAAACTAAGTTGAGGTCCATAGCACACGTTTATTTTATTTATTTATTTATTTTTTAGATGGAATTTCGCTCTTGTTGCTCAGGCTGAAGTGCAATGGTGCAACAGCTCACTGCAACCTCTGCCTTTCCAGTTCAAATGATTCTCCTGCTTCAGCCTCCTCATTTTTTAATCTCGTGCTTTTATTGTTTGTTTATTTAGCATGTTAACATAATACTTTTCCAATTTCATTAAAAATTCTTGGCCAGGTGCCGTGGCTCATGCCTGTAATCCCAGCACTTTGGAGGCGGAGGCAGGAGGATCACCTGAGGTTGAGAGTTCGAGACGAGCCTGACCAACATTGAGAAACCCCATTTCTACTAAAAATACAAAGTTCGCCAGGCATGGTGGTGCATGCCTGTAATCCCAGCTACTCGGGAGGCTGAGGCAGGAGAATCGCTTGAACCCAGGAGGCAGAGGTTGCAGTGAGCCGAGATGGAGACATTGCCCTCTAGCCTGGGCAACAAGAGCAAAACTCCATCTAAAAAAAAAAAAATTCCTCACAAATGTAATTTGTAATGGCTGCAGAAAATTTCAACTCCGAATGTACTGAGTCCTAATCAGTTTCCTATTGTTGGTATAATTTCCAGGTGTTTTGTTTTTGTTCTGCTATTAATAAATAAAACTGAGATGAATACTTCTGTAGCAATCTTGATCCTTATTTTAGATAATTTCAATTTCATTCCTCCCGTTTCTTGAATGCTTCCTATGGTCAGGTGCTGTGCTGTGTGCCGAGTATAGAGGAGGTAGGGCTGAGATAGGTGTGACCTTTGCTCTTGCAAAGCTGATATCCTAAGTGCTGGACAGATGCTAAATGTGCAAAGAAACCCAATACTTGCAGATGGTGCCAGGTACTACCAAGGAAAGAAATAGGGTGAGTGACAGAGTACCTGGAAAGGGCACTGGCCAGCTTTTTTGGTCAGGGGGGTCAAAGCAAACCTGTCTGGAGATGAGACAGGTCAGGAAAATCAGGGCAGGGGCCAGGGTAAGGCAAATGTGGTGCCTAGAGCCTCATTTTTCTTTTTTTTTGAGACGGATTCTCGCCCTCTTCCCCAGGCTGGAGTGCAATGGCAGGATCTCGGTCCACTGCAGCCTCTGCCTCCCAGGTTCAAGCAATTCTCCTGCCCCTCTTTCTTTGTTTATTTGAGTAGCAGGGATTACAGTACAGCCTCAAATTCAAGGAGGGATTCACTCACAGGCTTGCACAAATGCAAAGTTGGCTTTTGCATGACTCTGTGAGTAGGCCCCTCCTTAAATTTTGCACCCTCAGCAACTCCATCACCTGTCACTTTGCTAGTCCCAACCCAGATGGGAACAAATGCAGGAAAGGCATTCCAGATAGCGGGAACAGCAAGTGCAAAAATCCAGAGGCCAGAAAGGCTTGGTGTGTTTCAGGAACAGAAACTCGGTTCCCGTGACTGAAATGGAGTAGGGAAATCCTAATGCAACTGGAGAGGCAGAACCACTAAAAGGAAGAAGAAAAAAATGTTGGAAGTTATGAGAGTTGCTCACGTTTGATTCATTTGATTTATTTTATCGAGGTGGAGTTTCACTCTGTCACCCAGGCTGGAGTGCAGTGGCATGATCTAGGCTCACTGCAACCTCCACCTCCTGGGCTCAGGTGATTCTCTCACCTCAGCCTCCCAAAGTGCTGGGATTACAGGCATGAGCCACCACGCCCCACCTGAAGCAATTTCTTTGTTGTCTTTTTTTTTTTTTTTTAACTTCTCCCATAGAAATAATTAACCCTCAAAAACACTCAGTGTTGACAAAGGGTGGTGTGAGGACACAGAAAGTATCAGAGTATCATTGGCAGAAACTTTCTGGAAAGCAACTTAACAGTCTGTATCCAAAGACTTAAAGTCATTAAAGCCTTTTCCCCAATAATTCCACTTCTGGGAATCTATCCTAAGGAAATCTGCCACAGCCAGAGTGATTTTTTCTGCCCTCTTAAAAATGGTCTCATCCTGTTGCCCAGGCTGGAATGCAGAGGCACCATTATGACTCACCACAGCCTGAAACTCCTGGGCTCAAGCGATTCTCCCACCTCAGCCTCCCAAGTAATTGGGATCACAGGCACGTGCTCCACATCCATATGCCTAGTTGGATACTAATTTTTTGTTTTTAATTCTTTTTTGAGATGGAGTATTGCTCTGTCGCCCAGGCTGGAGTGCAGTGGCCGGATCTCTGCTCACTGCAAGCTCCGCCTCCCGGGTTTACGCC